>NW_027193830.1:0-300000 GCF_032444005.1 Ranitomeya imitator
TCTACACTCTATACCCTACACTCTATACCATACACTCTAATCCCTACACTCTACACTCTATACCCTACACTCTATACCCTACACTCCATACCCTACACTCTATACCCTACACTCTACACTCTATACCCTACACTCTATACCCTACACTCTATACCCTACACTCTATACCCTACACTCTATACCCTACACTCTATAGCCTAAACTCTATACCATACACTCTACACCATACAATCTATACCATACACTCTATACCTACACTCTACACTCTATACCCTTCACTCTATACCCTACACTCCATACCATACACTCTATACCCTACACTCTACACTCTATACCCTACACTCTATACCCTACACTCTATACCCTACACCCTACGCTCTATACCCTACACTCTATACCCTACACTCTATACTCTATACCCTATACTCTATTCCATACATTCTATACCCTACACTCTATACCCTACAGTCTAATCCCTACACTCTACACTCTATACCCTACACTCTGTACCCTACACTCTATACCATACACTTTATACCCTACACTCTATACCATACACTCTACACTCTATACCATACACTCTATACCTACACTCTACACTCTATACCCTTCACTCTATACCCTACACTCTATACCATACAATCTATACCCTACACTCTACACTCTATACCCTACACTCTATACCCTACACTCTATACCCTACACCCTACGCTCTATACCCTACACTCTGTACCCTACACTCTATACCATACACTTTATACCCTACACTCTATACCATACACTCTACACTCTATTCCATGCACTCTATACCCTACACTCTATTCCCTACACTCTACACTCTATACCCTACACTCTACACTCTATACCCTACACTCTATACCCTACGCTCTATACTCTATATACTACACTTTATACCCTACACTACACACTCTATGCCCTACACTCTATGCCCTACACTCTAATCCCTACACTCTACACTCTATAACCTACACTCTATACTCTACACTCCATACTCTACACTCTATACCCTATACCCTACACTCTATACCCTACACTCTATACCATACACTCTAATCCCTACACTCTACACTCTATACCCTACACTCTATACCCTACACTCCATGCCCTACACTCTATACCCTACACTCTACACTCTATACCCTACACTCTATACCCTACACTCTATACCCTACACTCTATACCCTACACTCTATACCCTACACTCTATACCATACACTCTATACCCTACACTCTACACTCTATACCCTACACTCTATACCCTACACTCTACACTCTATACCCTACACTCTATACCCTACACTCTATACTCTACACCCTATACCCTACACTCTACACTCTATACCCTACACTCTATACCCTACACTCTACACTCTATACCCTACACTCTATACCCTACACTCTACACTCTACACTCTATACCATACACTCTATACCCTACACTCTACACTCTATACCCTACACTCTATACCCTGCACTCTATACACTACATCCTACGCTCTATACCCTACACTCTATACCTTACACTCTATACCCTACACCCTACGCTCTATACCCTACACTCTATACCCTACACTCTACACTTTATACCCTACACTCTATTCCATACACTCTATACCCTACACTCTATACCCTACACTCTACACTCTATACCATACACTCTATCCCCTACACTCTATACCATACACTCTACACTCTATACCCTACACTGTATACCCTACACTCTAAACTCTGTACCCTACACTCTATACCCTACACTCTACACTCTATACCCTACACTCTACACTCTATACCCTACACTCTATACCCTACAATCTACATCATACACTCTATACCATACACACTATACCATACACTCTATACCCTACACTCTATACCCTACACTCTACACTCTATACCCTACACTCTATACCCTACACTCTACACTCTATACCCTACACTCTATACCCTACACTCTATACCATACACTTTATACCCTACACTCTATACCATACACTCTACACTCTATTCCATGCACTCTATACCCTACACTCTATTCCCTACACTCTACACTCTATACCCTACACTCTACACTCTATACCCTACACTCTATACCCTACACTCTATACTCTATACCCTACACTCTATACCCTACACTATACACTCTATGCCCTACACTCTATGCCCTACACTCTAATCCCTACACTCTACACTCTATAACCTACACTCTATACTCTACACTCCATACTCTACACTCTATACCCTATACTCTACACTCTATACCCTACACTCTATACCATACACTCTAATCCCTACACTCTACACTCTATACCCTACACTCTATACCCTACACTCTATACCCTACACTCTATACTCTATACCCTACACTCTATACCCTACACTATACACTCTATGCCCTACACTCTATGCCCTACACTCTAATCCCTACACTCTACACTCTATAACCTACACTCTATACTCTACACTCCATACTCTACACTCTATACCCTATACTCTACACTCTATACCCTACACTCTATACCATACACTCTAATCCCTACACTCTACACTCTATACCCTACACTCTATACCCTACACTCCATACCCTACACTCTATACCCTACACTCTACACTCTATACCCTACACTCTATACCCTACACTCTATACCCTACACTCTATACCCTACACTCTATACCCTACACTCTATAGCCTAAACTCTATACCATACACTCTACACCATACAATCTATACCATACACTCTATACCTACACTCTACACTCTATACCCTTCACTCTATACCCTACACTCCATACCATACACTCTATACCCTACACTCTACACTCTATACCCTACACTCTATACCCTACACTCTATACCCTACACCCTACGCTCTATACCCTACACTCTATACCCTACACTCTATACTCTATACCCTATACTCTATTCCATACATTCTATACCCTACACTCTATACCCTACAGTCTAATCCCTACACTCTACACTCTATACCCTACACTCTGTACCCTACACTCTATACCATACACTTTATACCCTACACTCTATACCATACACTCTACACTCTATTCCATACACTCTATACCCTACACTCTATTCCCTACACTCTACACTCTATACCCTACACTCTACACTCTATACCCTACACTCTATACCCTACGCTCTATACTCTATATACTACACTTTATACCCTACACTACACACTCTATGCCCTACACTCTATGCCCTACACTCTAATCCCTACACTCTACACTCTATAACCTACACTCTATACTCTACACTCCATACTCTACACTCTATACCCTATACCCTACACTCTATACCCTACACTCTATACCATACACTCTAATCCCTACACTCTACACTCTATACCCTACACTCTATACCCTACACTCCATGCCCTACACTCTATACCCTACACTCTACACTCTATACCCTACACTCTATACCCTACACTCTATACCCTACACTCTATACCCTACACTCTATACCCTACACTCTATACCATACACTCTATACCCTACACTCTACACTCTATACCCTACACTCTATACCCTACACTCTACACTCTATACCCTACACTCTATACCCTACACTCTATACTCTACACCCTATACCCTACACTCTACACTCTATACCCTACACTCTATACCCTACACTCTACACTCTATACCCTACACTCTATACCCTACACTCTACACTCTACACTCTATACCATACACTCTATACCCTACACTCTACACTCTATACCCTACACTCTATACCCTGCACTCTATACACTACATCCTACGCTCTATACCCTACACTCTATACCTTACACTCTATACCCTACACCCTACGCTCTATACCCTACACTCTATACCCTACACTCTACACTTTATACCCTACACTCTATTCCATACACTCTATACCCTACACTCTATACCCTACACTCTACACTCTATACCATACACTCTATCCCCTACACTCTATACCATACACTCTACACTCTATACCCTACACTGTATACCCTACACTCTAAACTCTGTACCCTACACTCTATACCCTACACTCTACACTCTATACCCTACACTCTACACTCTATACCCTACACTCTATACCCTACAATCTATATCATACACTCTATACCATACACACTATACCATACACTCTATACCCTACACTCTATACCCTACACTCTACACTCTATACCCTACACTCTATACCCTACACTCTACACTCTATACCCTACACTCTATACCCTACACTCTATACCATACACTCTATACCATACACTCTATCCCCTACACTCTATCCCATACACTCTACACTCTATACCCTACACTCTACACTCTATACCCTACACTCTGCACTCTATACCCTACACTCTACACCCTACACTCTATACCATACACTCTATACCCTACAGTCTACACTCTATACCCTACACTCTATACCCTACACTCTATACCCTACACCCTACGCTCTATACCCTACACTCTATACCCTACACTCTACACACTATACCCTACACTCTATTCCATACACTCTATACCCTACACTCTATACCCTACACTCTACACTCTATACCCTACACTCTACACTTTACACACTATACCCTACACTCTATACCCTACACTCTATACTCTATACCCTACACTCTATACCGTACATTCTACACTCTATACCCTACACTCTATACCCTACACTCTAATCCCTACACTCTACACTCTATACCCTACACTTTATACCCTACACTCTATACCCTACTCTCTACACTCTATACCCTACACTCTATACCCTACACTTTATACCCTACACTCTACACTCTATACCCTACACTCTATACCATACACTCTACACTCTATTCCCTACACTCTATACCATACACTCTAAACCCTACACTCTATACCCTACACTATACACTCTATACCCTACAATCTATACCCTACACACTATGCCCTACACTCTATACCCTACACTCTATACCCTACACTCTACACTCTATACCCTACACTCTATACCATACACTCTATACCCTAAACTCTATACCATACACTCTACACCATACAATCTATACCATACACTCTATACCTACACTCTACACTCTATACCCTTCACTCTATACCCTACACTCTATACCATACAATCTATACCCTACACTCTACACTCTATACCCTACACTCTATACCCTACACTCTATACCCTACACCCTACGCTCTATACCCTACACTCTATACCCTACACTCTATACTCTATACCCTACACTCTGTACCCTACACTCTATACCATACACTTTATACCCTACACTCTATACCATACACTCTACACTCTATTCCATGCACTCTATACCCTACACTCTATTCCCTACACTCTACACTCTATACCCTACACTCTACACTCTATACCCTACACTCTATACCCTACACTCTATACTCTATACCCTACACTCTATACCCTACACTATACACTCTATGCCCTACACTCTATGCCCTACACTCTAATCCCTACACTCTACACTCTATAACCTACACTCTATACTCTACACTCCATACTCTACACTCTATACCCTATACTCTACACTCTATACCCTACACTCTATACCATACACTCTAATCCCTACACTCTACACTCTATACCCTACACTCTATACCCTACACTCCATACCCTACACTCTATACCCTACACTCTACACTCTATACCCTACACTCTATACCCTACACTCTATACCCTACACTCTATACCCTACACTCTATACCCTAAACTCTATACCATACACTCTACACCATACAATCTATACCATACACTCTATACCTACACTCTACACTCTATACCCTTCACTCTATACCCTACACTCTATACCATACACTCTATACCCTACACTCTACACTCTATACCCTACACTCTATACCCTACACTCTATACCCTACACCCTACGCTCTATACCCTACACTCTATACCCTACACTCTATACTCTATACCCTATACTCTATTCCATACATTCTATACCCTACACTCTATACCCTACAGTCTAATCCCTACACTCTACACTCTATACCCTACACTCTGTACCCTACACTCTATACCATACACTTTATACCCTACACTCTATACCATACACTCTACACTCTATTCCATGCACTCTACACTCTATACCCTACACTCTACACTCTATACCCTACACTCTATACCCTACACTCTATACTCTATATCCTACACTCTATACCCTACACTATACACTCTATGCCCTACACTCTATGCCCTACACTCTAATCCCTACACTCTACACTCTATAACCTACACTCTATACTCTACACTCCATACTCTACACTCTATACCCTATACCCTACACTCTATACCCTACACTCTATACCATACACTCTAATCCCTACACTCTACACTCTATACCCTACACTCTATACCCTACACTCCATGCCCTACACTCTATACCCTACACTCTACACTCTATACCCTACACTCTATTCCATACATTCTATACCCTACACTCTATACCCTACACTGTAATCAGTACACTCTACACTCTATACCCTACACTCTATACCATACAATCCATACCCTACAATCTATACCCTACAATCTACACTCTATACCCTACACTCTATACCCTACAATTTAAACCCTACATTCTATACCCTACACTCTATACCCTACACTCTACACTCTATACCCTACAATCTATACCCTACACTCTACACTCTATACCCTACACTCTATACCCTACACTCTATACCCTACACTCTATACCCTACACTCTATACCATACACTCTATACCCTACACTCTACACTCTATACCCTACACTCTATACCCTACACTCTATACCCTACACTCTACACTCTACACTCTATACCCTACACTCTATACCCTACACTCTATACTCTACACTCTATACCCTACACTCTATACCCTACACTCTATACCCTACACTCTACACTCTATACCCTACACTCTATACCCTAAACTCTATACCCTACACTCTATACCCTACACTCCATACCCTCCACTCTGTACCCTACACTCTACACTCTATACCCTACACTCTATACCATACGCTCTATACCCTACACTCTATACCCGACACTCTATACCCTACACTATACACTCTATACCCTACACTCTACACTGTATACCATACACTCTATACCCTACACTCTATACCCTACACTCTATACCCTACACTCTATACCTTACACTCTATACCCTACACCCTACGCTCTATACCCTACACTCTATACCCTACACTCTACACTTTATACCCTACACTCTATTCCATACACTCTATACCCTACACTCTATACACTACACTCTACACTCTATACCTTACACTCTACACTTTACACTATATACCCTACACTCTATAGCCTACACTCTATACCCTACACTCTATACCCTACACTCTACACTCTATACCCTACATTCTATACCCTACACTCTAATCCCTACACTCTACACTCTATACCCTACACTCTATACCCTACACTCTATACCCTACACTCTATACCCTACACTCTACACTCTATACCCTACACTCTATGCCCTACACTCTATACCCTACACTCTATACCCTACACTATATACCCTACACTCTATACCCTACACTCTATACCATACACTCTATACCATACACTCTATCCCCTACACTCTATCCCATACACTCTACACTCTATACCCTACACTCTACACTCTATACCCTACACTCTGCACTCTATACCCTACACTCTACACCCTACACTCTATACCATACACTCTATACCCTACAGTCTACACTCTATACCCTACACTCTATACCCTACACTCTATACCCTACACCCTACGCTCTATACCCTACACTCTATACCCTACACTCTACACACTATACCCTACACTCTATTCCATACACTCTATACCCTACACTCTATACCCTACACTCTACACTCTATACCCTACACTCTACACTTTACACACTATACCCTACACTCTATACCCTACACTCTATACTCTATACCCTACACTCTATACCGTACATTCTACACTCTATACCCTACACTCTATACCCTACACTCTAATCCCTACACTCTACACTCTATACCCTACACTTTATACCCTACACTCTATACCCTACTCTCTACACTCTATACCCTACACTCTATACCCTACACTTTATACCCTACACTCTACACTCTATACCCTACACTCTATACCATACACTCTACACTCTATTCCCTACACTCTATACCATACACTCTAAACCCTACACTCTATACCCTACACTATACACTCTATACCCTACAATCTATACCCTACACACTATGCCCTACACTCTATACCCTACACTCTATACCCTACACTCTACACTCTATACCCTACACTCTATACCATACACTCTATACCCTAAACTCTATACCATACACTCTACACCATACAATCTATACCATACACTCTATACCTACACTCTACACTCTATACCCTTCACTCTATACCCTACACTCTATACCATACAATCTATACCCTACACTCTACACTCTATACCCTACACTCTATACCCTACACTCTATACCCTACACCCTACGCTCTATACCCTACACTCTATACCCTACACTCTATACTCTATACCCTACACTCTGTACCCTACACTCTATACCATACACTTTATACCCTACACTCTATACCATACACTCTACACTCTATTCCATGCACTCTATACCCTACACTCTATTCCCTACACTCTACACTCTATACCCTACACTCTACACTCTATACCCTACACTCTATACCCTACACTCTATACTCTATACCCTACACTCTATACCCTACACTATACACTCTATGCCCTACACTCTATGCCCTACACTCTAATCCCTACACTCTACACTCTATAACCTACACTCTATACTCTACACTCCATACTCTACACTCTATACCCTATACTCTACACTCTATACCCTACACTCTATACCATACACTCTAATCCCTACACTCTACACTCTATACCCTACACTCTATACCCTACACTCCATACCCTACACTCTATACCCTACACTCTACACTCTATACCCTACACTCTATACCCTACACTCTATACCCTACACTCTATACCCTACACTCTATACCCTAAACTCTATACCATACACTCTACACCATACAATCTATACCATACACTCTATACCTACACTCTACACTCTATACCCTTCACTCTATACCCTACACTCTATACCATACACTCTATACCCTACACTCTACACTCTATACCCTACACTCTATACCCTACACTCTATACCCTACACCCTACGCTCTATACCCTACACTCTATACCCTACACTCTATACTCTATACCCTATACTCTATTCCATACATTCTATACCCTACACTCTATACCCTACAGTCTAATCCCTACACTCTACACTCTATACCCTACACTCTGTACCCTACACTCTATACCATACACTTTATACCCTACACTCTATACCATACACTCTACACTCTATTCCATGCACTCTACACTCTATACCCTACACTCTACACTCTATACCCTACACTCTATACCCTACACTCTATACTCTATATCCTACACTCTATACCCTACACTATACACTCTATGCCCTACACTCTATGCCCTACACTCTAATCCCTACACTCTACACTCTATAACCTACACTCTATACTCTACACTCCATACTCTACACTCTATACCCTATACCCTACACTCTATACCCTACACTCTATACCATACACTCTAATCCCTACACTCTACACTCTATACCCTACACTCTATACCCTACACTCCATGCCCTACACTCTATACCCTACACTCTACACTCTATACCCTACACTCTATTCCATACATTCTATACCCTACACTCTATACCCTACACTGTAATCAGTACACTCTACACTCTATACCCTACACTCTATACCATACAATCCATACCCTACAATCTATACCCTACAATCTACACTCTATACCCTACACTCTATACCCTACAATTTAAACCCTACATTCTATACCCTACACTCTATACCCTACACTCTACACTCTATACCCTACAATCTATACCCTACACTCTACACTCTATACCCTACACTCTATACCCTACACTCTATACCCTACACTCTATACCCTACACTCTATACCATACACTCTATACCCTACACTCTACACTCTATACCCTACACTCTATACCCTACACTCTATACCCTACACTCTACACTCTACACTCTATACCCTACACTCTATACCCTACACTCTATACTCTACACTCTATACCCTACACTCTATACCCTACACTCTATACCCTACACTCTACACTCTATACCCTACACTCTATACCCTAAACTCTATACCCTACACTCTATACCCTACACTCCATACCCTCCACTCTGTACCCTACACTCTACACTCTATACCCTACACTCTATACCATACGCTCTATACCCTACACTCTATACCCGACACTCTATACCCTACACTATACACTCTATACCCTACACTCTACACTGTATACCATACACTCTATACCCTACACTCTATACCCTACACTCTATACCCTACACTCTATACCTTACACTCTATACCCTACACCCTACGCTCTATACCCTACACTCTATACCCTACACTCTACACTTTATACCCTACACTCTATTCCATACACTCTATACCCTACACTCTATACACTACACTCTACACTCTACACTTTACACTATATACCCTACACTCTATAGCCTACACTCTATACCCTACACTCTATACCCTACACTCTACACTCTATACCCTACATTCTATACCCTACACTCTAATCCCTACACTCTACACTCTATACCCTACACTCTATACCCTACACTCTATACCCTACACTCTATACCCTACACTCTACACTCTATACCCTACACTCTATGCCCTACACTCTATACCCTACACTCTATACCCTACACTATATACCCTACACTCTATACCCTACACTCTATACCATACACTATATACCCTACACTCTACACTCTATTCCCTACACTCTATACCATACACTCTATACCCTTTACTCTATACCCTACACTCTATAACCTACACTATACACTCTATACCCTACACTCTACACTCTATACCATACACTCTATACTCTACACTCTATACCCTACACTCTACACTCTATACCCTACAATCTATACCCTACACTCTATGCCTACACTCTATACCCTACACTCTATACCATACAATCTATACCCTACACACTATACCCTACACTCTATACCCTACACTCTACACTCTATACCCTACACTCTATAACATACACTCTATACCCTACACTCTATACCTGACACTCTATACCCTACACTCTACACCCTACACTCTACACTCTATACCGTACACTCTATACCCTACACTCTATACCCTACACTCTACACTTTATACCCTACACTCTATACCATACACTCTACACTCTATTCCATGCACTCTATACCCTACACTCTATTCCCTACACTCTACACTCTATACCCTACACTCTACACTCTATACCCTACACTCTATACCCTACACTCTATACTCTATATCCTACACTCTATACCCTACACTATACACTCTATGCCCTACACTCTATGCCCTACACTCTAAACCCTACACTCTACACTCTATAACCTACACTCTATACTCTACACTCTATACCCTATACTCTACACTCTATACCCTACACTCTATACCATACACTCTAATCCCTACACTCTACACTCTATACCCTACACTCTATACCCTACACTCCATGCCCTACACTCTATATCCTACACTCTACACTCTATACCCTACACTCTATACCCTACACTCTATACCCTACACTCTATACCCTACACTCTATACCCTACACTCTATACCCTACACTCTACACTCTATACCCTACACTCTATACCCTACACTCTATACCCTACACCCTACGCTCTATACCCTACACTCTATACCCTACACTGTACACACTATACCCTACACTCTATTCCATACACTCTATACCCTACACTCTATACCCTACACTCTACACTCTATACCCTACACTCTACACTTTACACACTATACCCTACACTCTATACCCTACACTCTATACTCTATACCCTACACTCTATACCGTACATTCTACACTCTATACCCTACACTCTATACCCTACACTCTAATCCCTACACTCTACACTCTATACCCTACACTTTATACCCTACACTCTATACCCTACTCTCTACACTCTATACCCTACACTCTATACCCTACACTTTATACCCTACACTCTACACTCTATACCCTACACTCTATACCATACACTCTACACTCTATTTCCTACACTCTATACCATACACTCTAAACCCTACACTCTATACCCTACACTATACACTCTATACCCTACAATCTATACCCTACACACTATGCCCTACACTCTATACCCTACACTCTATACCCTACACTCTACACTCTATACCCTACACTCTATACCATACACTCTATACCCTAAACTCTATACCATACACTCTACACCATACAATCCATACCATACACTCTATACCTACACTCTACACTCTATACCCTTCACTCTATACCCTACACTCTATACCATACAATCTATACCCTACACTCTACACTCTATACCCTACACTCTATACCCTACACTCTATAACCTACACCCTACGCTCTATACCCTACACTCTATACCCTACACTCTATACTCTATACCCTACACTCTGTACCCTACACTCTATACCATACACTCTATACCATACACTTTATACCCTACACTCTATACCATACACTCTACACTCTATTCCATGCACTCTATACCCTACACTCTATTCCCTACACTCTACACTCTATACCCTACACTCTACACTCTATACCCTACACTCTATACCCTACACTCTATACTCTATACCCTACACTCTATACCCTACACTATACACTCTATGCCCTACACTCTATGCCCTACACTCTAATCCCTACACTCTACACTCTATAACCTACACTCTATACTCTACACTCCATACTCTACACTCTATACCCTATACTCTACACTCTATACCCTACACTCTATACCATACACTCTAATCCCTACACTCTACACTCTATACCCTACACTCTATACCCTACACTCCATACCCTACACTCTATACCCTACACTCTACACTCTATACCCTACACTCTATACCCTACACTCTATACCCTACACTCTATACCCTACACTCTATACCCTACACTCTATACCATACACTCTACACCATACAATCTATACCATACACTCTATACCTACACTCTACACTCTATACCCTTCACTCTATACCCTACACTCTATACCATACACTCTATACCCTACACTCTACACTCTATACCCTACACTCTATACCCTACACTCTATACCCTACACCCTACGCTCTATACCCTACACTCTATACCCTACACTCTATACTCTATACCCTATACTCTATTCCATACATTCTATACCCTACACTCTATACCCTACAGTCTAATCCCTACACTCTACACTCTATACCCTACACTCTGTACCCTACACTCTATACCATACACTTTATACCCTACACTCTATACCATACACTCTACACTCTATTCCATGCACTCTATACCCTACACTCTATTCCCTACACTCTACACTCTATACCCTACACTCTACACTCTATACCCTACACTCTATACCCTACACTCTATACTCTATATCCTACACTCTATACCCTACACTATACACTCTATGCCCTACACTCTATGCCCTACACTCTAATCCCTACACTCTACACTCTATAACCTACACTCTATACTCTACACTCCATACTCTACAATCTATACCCTATACTCTACACTCTATACCCTACACTCTATACCATACACTCTAATCCCTACACTCTACACTCTATACCCTACACTCTATACCCTACACTCCATGCCCTACACTCTATACCCTACACTCTACACTCTATACCCTACACTCTATACCCTACACTCTATACCCTACACTCTATACCCTACACTCTATACCATACACTCTATACCCTACACTCTACACTCTATACCCTACACTCTATACCCTACACTCTACACTCTATACCCTACACTCTATACCCTACACTCTATACTCTACACCCTATACCCTACACTCTACACTCTATACCCTACACTCTACACTCTATAACCTACACTCTATACCCTACACTCTACACTCTACACTCTATACCATACACTCTATACCCTACACTCTACACTCTATACCCTACACTCTATACCCTGCACTCTATACACTACATCCTACGCTCTATACCCTACACTCTATACCCTACACTCTATACTCTATACCCTACACTCTATTCCATACATTCTATACCCTACACTCTATACCCTACACTGTAATCAGTACACTCTATACCCTACACTCTATTCCCTACACTCTATACCATACACTCTATACCCTACACTCTATACCCTACACTCTACACTCTATTCCATGCACTCTATACCCTACACTCTATACCCTACACTCTATTCCATACATTCTATACCCTACACTCTATACCCTACACTGTAATCAGTACACTCTACACTCTATACCCTACACTCTATACCCTACACTCTATACCATACAATCCATACCCTACAATCTATACCCTACAATCTACACTCTATACCCTACACTCTATACCCTACAATCTAAACCCTACATTCTATACCCTACACTCTATACCCTACACTCTACACTCTATACCCTACAATCTATACCCTACACTCTACACTCTATACCCTACACTCTATACCCTACACTCTATACCCTACACTCTATACCCTACACTCTACACTCTATTCCATGCACTCTATACCCTACACTCTATACCCTACACTCTATTCCATACATTCTATACCCTACACTCTATACCCTACACTGTAATCAGTACACTCTACACTCTATACCCTACACTCTATACCCTACACTCTATACCATACAATCCATACCCTACAATCTATACCCTACACTCTACACTCTATACCCCACACTCTATACCCTACACTCTATACCCTACACTCTATACCCTACACTCTATACCATACGCTCTATACCCTACACTCTATACCCGACACTCTATACCCTACACTATACACTCTATACCCTACACTCTACACTGTATAACATACACTCTATACCCTACACTCTATACCCTACACTCTACACTCTATACCCTACACTCTACACCCTACACTCTATACCATACACTCTATACCCTACACTCTACACTCTATACCCTACACTCTATACCTTACACTCTATACCCTACACCCTACGCTCTATACCCTACACTCTATACCCTACACTCTACACTTTATACCCTACACTCTATTCCATACACTCTATACCCTACACTCTATACCCTACACTCTACACTCTATACCATACACTCTATCCCCTACACTCTATACCATACACTCTACACTCTATACCCTACACTGTATACCCTACACTCTAAACTCTATACCCTACACTCTATACCCTACACTCTACACTCTATACCCTACACTCTACACTCTATACCCTACACTCTATACCCTACAATCTATATCATACACTCTATACCATACACACTATACCATACACTCTACACTCTATACCCTACACTCTATACCCTACACTCTACACTCTATACCCTACACTCTATACCCTACACTCTACACTCTATACCCTACACTCTATACCCTACACTCTATACCATACACTCTATACCATACACTCTATCCCCTACACTCTATCCCATACACTCTACACTCTATACCCTACACTCTACACTCTATACCCTACACTCTACACTCTATACCCTACACTCTACACCCTACACTCTATACCATACACTCTATACCCTACACTCTACACTCTATACCCTACACTCTATACCCTACACTCTATACCCTACACCCTACGCTCTATACCCTACACTCTATACCCTACACTCTACACACTATACCCTACACTCTATTCCATACACTCTATACCCTACACTCTATACCCTACACTCTACACTCTATACCCTACACTCTACACTTTACACACTATACCCTACACTCTATACCCTACACTCTATACCGTACATTCTACACTCTATACCCTACACTCTATACCCTACACTCTAATCCCTACACTCTACACTCTATACCCTACACTTTATACCCTACACTCTATACCCTACTCTCTACACTCTATACCCTACACTCTATACCCTACACTTTATACCCTACACTCTACACTCTATACCCTACACTCTATACCATACACTCTACACTCTATTCCCTACACTCTATACCATACACTCTAAACCCTACACTCTATACCCTACACTATACACTCTATACCCTACAATCTATACCCTACACACTATGCCCTACACTCTATACCCTACACTCTATACCCTACACTCTACACTCTATACCCTACACTCTATACCCTAAACTCTATACCATACACTCTACACCATACAATCTATACCATACACTCTATACCTACACTCTACACTCTATACCCTTCACTCTATACCCTACACTCTATACCATACAATCTATACCCTACACTCTACACTCTATACCCTACACTCTATACCCTACACTCTATACCCTACACCCTACGCTCTATACCCTACACTCTATACCCTACACTCTATACTCTATACCCTACACTCTGTACCCTACACTCTATACCATACACTTTATACCCTACACTCTATACCATACACTCTACACTCTATTCCATGCACTCTATACCCTACACTCTATTCCCTACACTCTACACTCTATACCCTACACTCTACACTCTATACCCTACACTCTATACCCTACACTCTATACTCTATACCCTACACTCTATACCCTACACTATACACTCTATGCCCTACACTCTATGCCCTACACTCTAATCCCTACACTCTACACTCTATAACCTACACTCTATACTCTACACTCCATACTCTACACTCTATACCCTATACTCTACACTCTATACCCTACACTCTATACCATACACTCTAATCCCTACACTCTACACTCTATACCCTACACTCCATACCCTACACTCTATACCCTACACTCTACACTCTATACCCTACACTCTATACCCTACACTCTATACCCTACACTCTATACCCTACACTCTATACCCTAAACTCTATACCATACACTCTACACCATACAATCTATACCATACACTCTATACCTACACTCTACACTCTATACCCTTCACTCTATATCCTACACTCTATACCATACACTCTATACCCTACACTCTACACTCTATACCCTACACTCTATACCCTACACTCTATACCCTACACCCTACGCTCTATACCCTACACTCTATACCCTACACTCTATACTCTATACCCTATACTCTATTCCATACATTCTATACCCTACACTCTATACCCTACAGTCTAATCCCTACACTCTACACTCTATACCCTACACTCTGTACCCTACACTCTATACCATACACTTTATACCCTACAATCTATACCATACACTCTACACTCTATTCCATGCACTCTATACCCTACACTCTATTCCCTACACTCTACACTCTATACCCTACACTCTACACTCTATACCCTACACTCTATACCCTACACTCTATACTCTATATCCTACACTCTATACCCTACACTATACACTCTATGCCCTACACTCTATGCCCTACACTCTAATCCCTACACTCTACACTCTATAACCTACACTCTATACTCTACACTCCATACTCTACACTCTATACCCTATACTCTACACTCTATACCCTACCCTCTATACCATACACTCTAATCCCTACACTCTACACTCTATACCCTACACTCTATACCCTACACTCCATGCCCTACACTCTATACCCTACACTCTACACTCTATACCCTACACTCTATACCCTACACTCTATACCCTACACTCTATACCCTACACTCTATACCATACACTCTATACCCTACACTCTACACTCTATACCCTACACTCTATACCCTACACTCTACACTCTATACCCTACACTCTATACCCTACACTCTATACTCTACACCCTATACCCTACACTCTACACTCTATACCCTACACTCTATACCCTACACTCTACACTCTATACCCTACACTCTATACCCTACACTCTACACTCTACACTCTATACCATACACTCTATACCCTACACTCTACACTCTATACCCTACACTCTATACCCTGCACTCTATACACTACATCCTACGCTCTATACCCTACACTCTATACCCTACACTCTATACTCTATACCCTACACTCTATTCCATACATTCTATACCCTACACTCTATACCCTACACTGTAATCAGTACACTCTATACCCTACACTCTATTCCCTACACTCTATACCATACACTCTATACCCTACACTCTATACCCTACACTCTACACTCTATTCCATGCACTCTATACCCTACACTCTATACCCTACACTCTATTCCATACATTCTATACCCTACACTCTATACCCTACACTGTAATCAGTACACTCTACACTCTATACCCTACACTCTATACCCTACACTCTATACCATACAATCCATACCCTACAATCTATACCCTACAATCTACACTCTATACCCTACACTCTATACCCTACAATCTAAACCCTACATTCTATACCCTACACTCTATACCCTACACTCTACACTCTATACCCTACAATCTATACCCTACACTCTACACTCTATACCCTACACTCTATACCCTACACTCTATACCCTACACTCTATACCCTACACTCTATACCCTACACTCTACACTCTATACCCTACACTCTATACCCTACACTCTATACCCTACACTCTACACTCTACACTCTATACCCTACACTCTATACCCTACACTCTATACTCTACACTCTATACCCTACACTCTATACCCTACACTCTATACCCTACACTCTACACTCTATACCCTACACTCTATACCCTAAACTCTATACCCTACACTCTATACCCTACACTCCATACCCTCCACTCTGTACCCTACACTCTACACTCTATACCCTACACTCTATACCATACGCTCTATACCCTACACTCTATACCCGACACTCTATACCCTACACTATACACTCTATACCCTACACTCTACACTGTATACCATACACTCTATACCCTACACTCTATACCCTACACTCTACACTCTATACCCTACACTCTACACCCTACACTCTATACCATACACTCTATACCCTACACTCTACACTCTATACCCTACACTCTATACCTTACACTCTATACCCTACACCCTACGCTCTATACCCTACACTCTATACCCTACACTCTACACTTTATACCCTACACTCTATTCCATACACTCTATACCCTACACTCTATACACTACACTCTACACTCTATACCTTACACTCTACACTTTACACTATATACCCTACACTCTATAGCCTACACTCTATACCCTACACTCTATACCCTACACTCTACACTCTATACCCTACATTCTATACCCTACACTCTAATCCCTACACTCTACACTCTATACCCTACACTCTATACCCTACACTCTATACCCTACACTCTATACCCTACACTCTACACTCTATACCCTACACTCTATGCCCTACACTCTATACCCTACACTCTATACCCTACACTATATACCCTACACTCTATACCCTACACTCTATACCATACACTATATACCCTACACTCTACACTCTATTCCCTACATTCTATACCATACACTCTATACCCTTTACTCTGTACCCTACACTCTATAACCTACACTATACACTCTATACCCTACACTCTACACTCTATACCATACACTCTATACTCTACACTCTATACCCTACACTCTACACTCTATACCCTACAATCTATACCCTACACTCTATGCCCTACACTCTATACCCTACACTCTATACCATACAATCTATACCCTACACACTATACCCTACACTCTATACCCTACACTCTACACTCTATACCCTACACTCTATAACATACACTCTATACCCTACACTCTATACCTGACACTCTATACCCTACACTCTACACCCTACACTCTACACTCTATACCGTACACTCTATACCCTACACTCTATACCCTACACTCTACACTTTATACCCTACACTCTATACCATACACTCTACACTCTATTCCATGCACTCTATACCCTACACTCTATTCCCTACACTCTACACTCTATACCCTACACTCTACACTCTATACCCTACACTCTATACCCTACACTCTATACTCTATATCCTACACTCTATACCCTACACTATACACTCTATGCCCTACACTCTATGCCCTACACTCTAAACCCTACACTCTACACTCTATAACCTACACTCTATACTCTACACTCCATACTCTACACTCTATACCCTATACTCTACACTCTATACCCTACACTCTATACCATACACTCTAATCCCTACACTCTACACTCTATACCCTACACTCTATACCCTACACTCCATGCCCTACACTCTATACCCTACACTCTACACTCTATACCCTACACTCTATACCCTACACTCTATACCCTACACTCTATACCCTACACTCTATACCCTACACTCTACACTCTATACCCTACACTCTATACCATACACTCTATACCCTACACTCTACACTCTATACCCTACACTCTATACCCTACACTCTATACCCTACACTCTACACTCTATACCCTACACTCTATACCCTACACTCTATACTCTACACCCTATACCCTACACTCTACACTCTATACCCTACACTCTATACCCTACACTCTACACTCTATACCCTACACTCTATACCCTACACTCTACACTCTACACTCTATACCATACACTCTATACCCTACACTCTACACTCCATACCCTACACTCTATACCCTGCACTCTATACACTACACCCTACGCTCTATACCCTACACTCTATACCCTACACTCTATACTCTATACCCTACACTCTATTCCATACATTCTATACCCTACACTCTATACCCTACACTGTAATCAGTACACTCTATACCCTACACTCTATTCCCTACACTCTATACCATACACTCTATACCCTACACTCTATACCCTACACTCTACACTCTATTCCATGCACTCTATACCCTACACTCTATACCCTACACTCTATTCCATACATTCTATACCCTACACTCTATACCCTACACTGTAATCAGTACACTCTACACTCTATACCCTACACTCTATACCCTACACTCTATACCATACAATCCATACCCTACACTCTACACTCTATACCCTACACTCTATACCCTACACTCTATACCCTACACCCTACGCTCTATACCCTACACTCTATACCCTACACTCTATACCATACACTCTATACCCTACACTCTACACTCTATACCCTACACTCTATACCCTACACCCTACGCTCTATACCCTACACTCTATACCCTACACTCTACACACTATACCCTACACTCTATTCCATACACTCTATACCCTACACTCTATACCCTACACTCTACACTCTATACCCTACACTCTACACTTTACACACTATACCCTACACTCTATACCCTACACTCTATACTCTATACCCTACACTCTATACCGTACATTCTACACTCTATACCCTACACTCTATACCCTACACTCTAATCCCTACACTCTACACTCTATACCCTACACTTTATACCCTACACTCTATGCCCTACTCTCTACACTCTATACCCTACACTCTATACCCTACACTTTATACCCTACACTCTACACTCTATACCCTACACTCTATACCATACACTCTACACTCTATTCCCTACACTCTATACCATACACTCTAAACCCTACACTCTATACCCTACACTATACACTCTATACCCTACAATCTATACCCTACACACTATGCCCTACACTCTATACCCTAGACTCTATACCCTACACTCTACACTCTATACCCTACACTCTATACCATACACTCTATACCCTAAACTCTATACCATACACTCTACACCATACAATCTATACCATACACTCTATACCTACACTCTACACTCTATACCCTTCACTCTATACCCTACACTCTATACCATACAATCTATACCCTACACTCTACACTCTATACCCTACACTCTATACCCTACACTCTATACCCTACACCCTACGCTCTATACCCTACACTCTATACCCTACACTCTATACTCTATACCCTACACTCTGTACCATACACTCTATACCATACACTTTATACCCTACACTCTATACCATACACTCTACACTCTATTCCATGCACTCTATACCCTGCACTCTATTCCCTACACTCTAGACTCTATACCCTACACTCTACACTCTATACCCTACACTCTATACCCTACACTCTATACTCTATACCCTACACTCTATACCCTACACTATACACTCTATGCCCTACACTCTATGCCCTACACTCTAATCCCTACACTCTACACTCTATAACCTACACTCTATACTCTACACTCCATACTCTACACTCTATACCCTATACTCTACACTCTATACCCTACACTCTATACCATACACTCTAATCCCTACACTCTACACTCTATACCCTACACTCTATACCCTACACTCCATACCCTACACTCTATACCCTACACTCTACACTCTATACCCTACACTCTATACCCTACACTCTATACCCTACACTCTATACCCTACACTCTATACCCTACACTCTATACCCTAAACTCTATACCATACACTCTACACCATACAATCTATACCATACACTCTATACCTACACTCTACACTCTATACCCTTCACTCTATACCCTACACTCTATACCATACACTCTATACCCTACACTCTATACCCTACACTCTATACCCTACACTCTATACCCTACACCCTACGCTCTATACCCTACACTCTATACCATACACTCTACACTCTATTCCATGCACTCTATACCCTACACTCTATTCCCTACACTCTACACTCTATACCCTACACTCTACACTCTATACCCTACACTCTATACCCTACACTCTATACTCTATACCCTACACTCTATACCCTACACTATACACTCTATGCCCTACACTCTATGCCCTACACTCTAATCCCTACACTCTACACTCTATAACCTACACTCTATACTCTACACTCCATACTCTACACTCTATACCCTATACTCTACACTCTATACCCTACACTCTATACCATACACTCTAATCCCTACACTCTACACTCTATACCCTACACTCTATACCCTACACTCCATACCCTACACTCTATACCCTACACTCTACACTCTATACCCTACACTCTATACCCTACACTCTATACCCTACACTCTATACCCTACACTCTATACCCTACACTCTATACCATACACTCTACACCATACAATCTATACCATACACTCTATACCCTACACTCTATACCCTACACCCTACGCTCTATACCCTACACTCTATACCCTACACTCTATACTCTATACCCTATACTCTATTCCATACATTCTATACCCTACACTCTATACCCTACAGTATAATCCCTACACTCTACACTCTATACCCTACACTCTGGACCCTACACTCTATACCATACACTTTATACCCTACACTCTATACCATACACTCTACACTCTATTCCATGCACTCTATACCCTACACTCTATTCCCTACACTCTACACTCTATACCCTACACTCTAAACTCTATACCCTACACTCTATACCCTACACTCTATACTCTATATCCTACACTCTATACCCTACACTATACACTCTATGCCCTACACTTTATGCCCTACACTCTAATCCCTACACTCTACAATCTATAACCTACACTCTATACTCTACACTCCATACTCTACACTCTATACCCTATACTCTACACTCTATACCCTACACTCTATACCATACACTCTAATCCCTACACTCTACACTCTATACCCTACACTCTATACCCTACAATCCATGCCCTACACTCTATACCCTACACTCTACACTCTATACCCTACACTCTATACCCTACACTCTATACCCTACACTCTATACCCTACACTCTATACCATACACTCTATACCCTACACTCTACACTCTATACCCTACACTCTATACCCTACACTCTATACCCTACACTCTACACTCTATACCCTACACTCTATACCCTACACTCTATACTCTACACCCTATACCCTACACTCTACACTCTATACCCTACACTCTATACCCTACACTCTACACTCTATACCCTACACTCTATACCCTACACTCTACACTCTACACTCTATACCATACACTCTATACCCTACACTCTACACTCTATACCCTACACTCTATACCCTGCACTCTATACACTACACCCTACGCTCTATACCCTACACTCTATACCCTACACTCTATACTCTATACCCTACACTCTATTCCATACATTCTATACCCTACACTCTATACCCTACACTGTAATTAGTACACTCTATACCCTACACTCTATTCCCTACACTCTATACCATACACTCTATACCCTACACTCTATACCCTACACTCTACACTCTATTCCATGCACTCTATACCCTACACTCTATACCCTACACTCTATTCCATACATTCTATACCCTACACTCTATACCCTACACTGTAATCAGTACACTCTACACTCTATACCCTACACTCTATACCCTACACTCTATACCATACAATCCATACCCTACAATCTATACCCTACAATCTACACTCTATACCCTACACTCTATACCCTACAATCTAAACCCTACATTCTATACCCTACACTCTATACCCTACACTCTACACTCTATACCCTACAATCTATACCCTACACTCTACACTCTATACCCTACACTCTATACCCTACACTCTATACCCTACACTCTATACCCTACACTCTATACCATACACTCTATACCCTACACTCTATACCCTACACTCTATACCCTACACTCTATACCCTACACTCTACACTCTACACTCTATACCCTACACTCTATACCCTACACTCTATACTCTACACTCTATACCCTACACTCTATACCCTACACTCTATACCCTACACTCTACACTCTATACCCTACACTCTATACCCTAAACTCTATACCCTACACTCTATACCCTACACTCCATACCCTCCACTCTGTACCCTACACTCTACACTCTATACCCTACACTCTATACCATACGCTCTATACCCTACACTCTATACCCGACACTCTATACCCTACACTATACACTCTATACCCTACACTCTACACTGTATACCATACACTCTATACCCTACACTCTATACCCTACACTCTACACTCTATACCCTACACTCTATACCTTACACTCTATACCCTACACCCTACGCTCTATACCCTACACTCTATACCCTACACTCTACACTTTATACCCTACACTCTATTCCATACACTCTATACCCTACACTCTATACACTACACTCTACACTCTATACCTTACACTCTACACTTTACACTATATACCCTACACTCTATAGCCTACACTCTATACCCTACACTCTATACCCTACACTCTACACTCTATAACCTACATTCTATACCCTACACTCTAATCCCTACACTCTACACTCTATACCCTACACTCTATACCCTACACTCTATACCCTACAATATATACCCTACACTCTACACTCTATACCCTACACTCTATGCCCTACACTCTATACCCTACACTCTATACCCTACACTATATACCCTGCACTCTATACCCTACACTCTATACCATACACTATATACCCTACACTCTACACTCTATTCCCTACACTCTATACCATACACTCTATACCCTTTACTCTATACCCTACACTCTATAACCTACACTATACACTCTATACCCTACACTCTACACTCTATACCATACACTCTATACCCTACACTCTATACCCTACACTCTACACTCTATACCCTACAATCTATACCCTACACTCTATGCCCTACACTCTATACCCTACACTCTATACCATACAATCTATACCCTACACACTATACCCTACACTCTATACCCTACACTCTACACTCTATACCCTACACTCTATAACATACACTCTATACCCTACACTCTATACCTGACACTCTATACCCTACACTCTACACCCTACACTCTACACTCTATACCGTACACTCTATACCCTACACTCTATACCCTACACTCTACACTTTATACCCTACACTCTATACCCTACACTCTATACCCTACACTCTATACCATACACTCTATACCATTTACTCTATACCCTACACTCTATACCCTACACTATACACTCTATACCCTACACTCTACACCCTACACTCTATACCCTACACTCTATACTCTATACCCTACAATCTATACCTTACACTCTATACCCTACACTATACACTCTATACCCTACACTCTATACCCTACACTCTATACCCTACACTCTATACTCTATACCCTACACTCTATACCCTACAGGCTATACCCTACACTGTACACCCTACACTCTACACTCTATACCCTACACTCTATACCCTACACTCTATACCCTACACTCTACACTTTATACCCTACACTCTATACCCTACACTCTATACTCTACACTCTATACCCTACACTCTACACTCTATACCCTACACTCTATACATAGTAACATAGTAACACTCTATACCTTACACTCTATACCCTACACTCTACACTCTATAACTTACACTCTATACCCTACACTCTATACCCTACACTCTATACCCTACACTCTATACCCTACACTCTATACCCTACACTCTACACTTTATACCTTACACTCTATACCCTACACTCTGTACCATACACTCTATACCCTACACTCTATACCCTACACTCTATACCCTACACTCTACACTATACACCATACACTCTATACCCTACCCTCTATACCCTACACTCTATACCCTACACTCTATCCCCTACACTCTACACCCTTCACTTTATACCTTACACTCTATACCCTACACTCTATACCCTACACCCTACGCTCTATACCTCACACTCTATACCCTACACTCTATACCCTACACTCTATACCCTACACTCTATACCCTAAACTCTACACCCTACACTTTATAGCTTACACTCTATACCATACACTCTATACCCTACACTCTACACTCTATACCCTACACTCTATACTCTACACTCTATACCCTACACTCTACACCCTACACTTTATAGCTTACACTCTATACCCTACACTCTATACCCTAAACTCTATACCATACACTCTATACCCTACACTCTATACCCTACACTCTATACCCTACACTCTACACCATACACTCTATTCCCTACCCTCTATACCTTACACTCTATACCCTACACTCTACACAGTATACCCTACACTCTATACCCTACACTCTATACCCTACACTCTATACCATACACTCTATACCCTACACTCTATACCCTACACTCTACACTCTATACCCTACACTCTATACCCTACACTCTATACCCTACACTCTACACTTTATACCCTACACTCTATACCCTACACTCTATACCATACACTCTATACCCTACACTCTATACCCTACACTCTATACCCTACACTCTATACCCTACACTCTATACCCTACACTCTACACTTTATACCCTACACTCTACACCCTACACTCTATACCCTACACTCTACACCCTACACTCTATACCCTACACTCTATACCCTACACTCTATACCCTACACTCTATACCCTACACTCTATACCCTACATTCTATACCCTACACTCTAATCCCTACACTCTACACTCTATACCCTACACTCTATACCCTACACTCTATACCCTACACTCTATACCCTACACTCTACACTCTATACCCTACACTCTATGCCCTACACTCTATACCCTACACTCTATACCCTACACTATATACCCTACACTCTATACCCTACACTCTATACCATACACTATATACCCTACACTCTACACTCTATTCCCTACACTCTATACCCTACACTCTATAACCTACACTATACACTCTATACCCTACACTCTACACCATACACTCTATACTCTACACTCTATACCCTACACTCTACACTCTATACCCTACAATCTATACCCTACACTCTATGCCCTACACTCTATACCCTACACTCTATACCATACAATCTATACCCTACACACTATACCCTACACTCTATACCCTACACTCTACACTCTATACCCTACACTCTATAACATACACTCTATACCCTACACTCTATACCTGACACTCTATACCCTACACGCTACACCCTACACTCTACACTCTATACCGTACACTCTATACCCTACACTCTATACCCTACACTCTACACTTTATACCCTACACTCTATACCATACACTCTACACTCTATTCCATGCACTCTATACCCTACACTCTATTCCCTACACTCTACACTCTATACCCTACACTCTACACTCTATACCCTACACTCTATACCCTACACTCTATACTCTATATCCTACACTCTATACCCTACACTATACACTCTATGCCCTACACTCTATGCCCTACACTCTAAACCCTACACTCTACACTCTATAACCTACACTCTATACTCTACACTCCATACTCTACACTCTATACCCTATACTCTACACTCTATACCCTACACTCTATACCATACACTCTAATCCCTACACTCTACACTCTATACCCTACACTCTATACCCTACACTCCATGCCCTACACTCTATACCCTACACTCTACACTCTATACCCTACACTCTATACCCTACACTCTATACCCTACACTCTATACCCTACACTCTATACCCTACACTCTACACTCTATACCCTACACTCTATACCATACACTCTATACCCTACACTCTACACTCTATACCCTACACTCTATACCCTACACTCTATACCCTACACTCTACACTCTATACCCTACACTCTATACCCTACACTCTATACTATACACCCTATACCCTACACTCTACACTCTATACCCTACACTCTATACCCTACACTCTACACTCTATACCCTACACTCTATACCCTACACTCTACACTCTACACTCTATACCATACACTCTATACCCTACACTCTACACTCCATACCCTACACTCTATACCCTGCACTCTATACACTACACCCTACGCTCTATACCCTACACTCTATACCCTACACTCTATACTCTATACCCTACACTCTATTCCATACATTCTATACCCTACACTCTATACCCTACACTGTAATCAATACACTCTATACCCTACACTCTATTCCCTACACTCTATACCATAAACTCTATACCCTACACTCTATACCCTACACTCTACACTCTATTCCATGCACTCTATACCCTACACTCTATACCCTACACTCTATTCCATACATTCTATACCCTACACTCTATACCCTACACTGTAATCAGTACACTCTACACTCTATACCCTACACTCTATACCCTACACTCTATACCATACAATCCATACCCTACACTCTACACTCTATACCCTACACTCTATACCCTACACTCTATACCCTACACCCTACGCTCTATACCCTACACTCTATACCCTACACTCTATACCATACACTCTATACCCTACACTCTACACTCTATACCCTACACTCTATACCCTACACCCTACGCTCTATACCCTACACTCTATACCCTACACTCTACACACTATACCCTACACTCTATTCCATACACTCTATACCCTACACTCTATACCCTACACTCTACACTCTATACCCTACACTCTACACTTTACACACTATACCCTACACTCTATACCCTACACTCTATACTCTATACCCTACACTCTATACCGTACATTCTATGTAGGGTATAGAGTGTAGGGTGTTGAGTGTAGGGTATAGCCTGTAGGGTATAGAGTGTAGGGTATAGAGTATAGAGTGTAGGGTATAGAGTGTAGGGTATCAGGGGCAAACAGGGCAAACAGGATCATGGGGTGCATTAAAAGAGGTCTGGATACACATGATGAGAGCATTATACTGCCTCTGTACAAATCCCTAGTTAGACCGCACATGGAGTACTGTGTCCAGTTTTGGGCACCGGTGCTCAGGAAGGATATAATGGAACTAGAGAGAGTACAAAGGAGGGCAACAAAATTAATAAAGGGGATGGGAGAACTACAATACCCAGATAGATTAGCGAAATTAGGATTATTTAGTCTAGAAAAAAGACGACTGAGGGGCGATCTAATAACCATGTATAAGTATATAAGGGGACAATACAAATATCTCGCTGAGGATCTGTTTATACCAAGGAAGGTGACGGGCACAAGGGGGCATTCTTTGCGTCTGGAGGAGAGAAGGTTTTTCCACCAACATAGAAGAGGATTCTTTACTGTTAGGGCAGTGAGAATCTGGAATTGCTTGCCTGAGGAGGTGGTGATGGCGAACTCAGTCGAGGGGTTCAAGAGAGGCCTGGATGTCTTCCTGGAGCAGAACAATATTGTATCATACAATTATTAGGTTCTGTAGAAGGACGTAGATCTGGGTATTTATTATGATGGAATATAGGCTGAACTGGATGGACAAATGTCTTTTTTCGGCCTTACTATGTTACTATGTTACTATATTACTATGTATAGAGTGTAGGGTATAGAGTGTAGAGTGTAGGGTATAGAGTGTAGAGTATAGAGTGTAGGGTATAGAGTGTAGGGTATAAAGTGTAGAGTGTAGGGTATAGAGTGTAGGGTATAGAGTGTAGGGTATAGAGTGTAGAGTATAGAGTGTAGAGTGTAGGGTGTACAGTGTAGGGTATAGCCTGTAGGGTATAGAGTGTAGGGTATAGAGTATAGAGTGTAGGGTATAGAGTGTAGGGTATAGAGTGTAGGGTATAGAGTGTATAGTGTAGGGTATAGAGTGTAAGGTATAGATTGTAGGGTATAGAGTATAGAGTGTAGGGTATAGAGTGTAGGGTGTAGAGTGTAGGGTATAGAGTGTATAGTGTAGGGTATAGAGTGTAGGGTATAGAGTAAATGGTATAGAGTGTATGGTATAGAGTGTAGGGTATAGAGTGTAGGGTATAGAGTGTAGGGTATAAAGTGTGGAGTGTAGGGTATAGAGTGTAGGGTATAGAGTGTACGGTATAGAGTGTAGAGTGTAGGGTGTAGAGTGTAGGGTATAGAGTGTCAGGTATAGAGTGTAGGGTATAGAGTGTATGTTATAGAGTGTAGGGTATAGAGTGTAGAGTGTAGGGTATAGAGTGTAGGGTATAGTGTGTAGGGTATAGATTGTATGGTATAGAGTGTAGGGTATAGAGTGTAGGGCATAGAGTGTAGGGTATAGATTGTAGGGTATAGAGTGTAGGGTATAGAGTGTAGAGTATAGAGTGTATGGTATAGAGTGTAGAGTGTAGGGTATAGAGTGTATAGTGTAGGTTATAGAGTGTAGGGTATAGAGTAAAGGGTATAGAGTGTATGGTATAGAGTGTAGGGAATAGAGTGTAGAGTGTAGGGTATATAGTGTATGGTATAGAGTGTAGGGTATAGAGTGTAGGGTATATAGTGTAGGGTATAGAGTGTAGGGTATAGAGTGTAGGGCATAGAGTGTAGGGTATAGAGTGTAGAGTGTAGGGTATATAGTGTAGGGTATAGAGTGTAGGGTATAGAGTGTAGGGTATAGAGTGTAGAGTGTAGGGATTAGAGTGTAGGGTATAGAATGTAGGTTATAGAGTGTAGAGTGTAGGGTATAGAGTGTAGGGTATAGAGTGTAGGCTATAGAGTGTAGGGTATATAGTGTAAAGTGTAGAGTGTAAGGTATAGAGTGTAGAGTGTAGTGTATAGAGTGTAGGGTATAGAGTGTATGGAATAGAGTGTAGGGTATAAAGTGTAGAGTGTAGGGTATAGAGTGTAGGGTATAGAGCGTAGGGTGTAGGGTATAGAGTGTAAGGTATAGAGTGTAGGGTATAGAGTGTAGAGTGTAGGGTATAGAGTGTAGGGTATAGAGTGTATGGTATACAGTGTAGAGTGTAGGGTATAGAGTGTATAGTGTAGGGTATAGAGTGTCGGGTATAGAGTGTAGGGTATAGAGCGTATGGTATAGAGTGTAGGGTATAGAGTGTAGAGTGTAGGGTACAGAGTGGAGGGTATGGAGTGTAGGGTATAGAGTGTAGGGTATAGAGTTTAGGGTATAGAGTGTAGGGTATAGAGTGTAGAGTGTAGGGTATAGAGTGTAGGGTATAGAGTGTAGGGTATAGAGTGTAGAGTATAGAGTGTAGGGTATAGAGTGTAGGGTATAGAGTGTAGAGTGTAGGGTATAGAGTGTAGGGTATAGAGTGTAGGGTATAGAGTGTATGGTATAGAGTGTAGGGTATAGAGTGTAGGGTATAGAGTGTAGGGTATAGAGTGTAGGGTATAGAGTGTAGAGTGTAGGGTATAGATTGTAGGGTATAGAGTGTAGAGTGTAGGGTATAGAGTGTAGGGTATAGAATGTAGGGTTTAGATTGTAGGGTATAGAGTGTAGGGTATAGAGTGTAGATTGTAGGGTATAGATTGTAGGGTATGGATTGTATGGTATAGAGTGTAGGGTATAGAGTGTAGGGTATAGAGTGTAGAGTGTACTGATTACAGTGTAGGGTATAGAGTGTAGGGTATAGAATGTATGGAATAGAGTGTAGGGTATAGAATGTAGGGTATAGAGTGCATGGAATAGAGTGTAGAGTGTAGGGTATAGAGTGTAGGGTATAGAGTGTATGGTATAGAGTGTAGGGAATAGAGTGTAGGGTATAGAGTGTGCTAATTACAGTGTAGGGTATAGAGTGTAGGGTATAGAATGTATGGAATAGAGTGTAGGGTATAGAGTATAGAGTGTAGGGTATAGAGTGTAGGGTATAGAGCGTAGGGTGTAGTGTATAGAGTGCAGGGTATAGAGTGTAGGGTATAGAGTGTAGAGTGTAGGGTATAGAGTGTATGGTATAGAGTGTAGAGTGTAGAGTGTAGGGTATAGAGTGTAGGGTATAGAGTGTAGAGTGTAGGGTATAGAGTGTAGGGTATAGAGTGTAGAGTGTAGGGTATAGGGTGTAGAGTATAGAGTGTAGGGTATAGAGTGTAGGGTATAGAGTGTAGAGTGTAGGGTATAGAGTGTAGGGTATAGAGTGTAGGGTATAGAGTGTAGAGTGTAGGGTATAGAGTGTATGGTATAGAGTGTAGGGTATAGAGTGTAGGGTATAGAGTGTAGGGTATAGAGTGTAGAGTGTAGGGTATAGAGTGTAGGGCATGGAGTGTAGGGTATAGAGTGTAGGGTATAGAGTGTAGAGTGTAGGGTATAGAGTGTATGGTATAGAGTGTAGGGTATAGAGTGTAGAGTATAGGGTATAGAGTGTAGAGTATGGAGTGTAGAGTATAGAGTGTAGGTTATAGATTGTAGAGTGTAGGGATTAGAGTGTAGGGCATAAAGTGTAGGGCATAGAGTGTATAGTGTAGGGTATAGAGTGTAGGATATAGAGTATAGAGTGTAGGGTATAGAGTGTAGGGTATAGAGTGTAGAGTGTAGGGTATAGAGTGTAGAGTGTAGGGAATAGAGTGTAGGGTATAGAGTGCATGGAATAGAGTGTAGAGTGTATGGTATAGAGTGTAGGGTATAAAGTGTATGGTATAGAGTGTAGGGTACAGAGTGTAGGGTATAGAGTGTAGAGTGTAGGGATTAGACTGTAGGGTATAGAGTGTAGGGTATAGAATGTATGGAATAGAGTATAGGGTATAGAGTATAGAGTGTAGGGTATACAGTGTAGGGTATAGAGCGTAGGGTGTAGGGTATAGAGTGTAGGGTATAGAGTGTAGGGTATAGAGTGTAGGGTATAGAGTGTATGGTATAGAGTGTAGGGTATAGAGTGAAGGGTATAGAGTGTAGAGTGTAGGTATAGAGTGTATGGTATAGATTGTATGGTGTAGAGTGTATGGTATAGAGTTTAGGGTATAGAGTGTAGGGTATAGAGTGTAGGGTATAGAGCGTAGGGTATAGAGTGTAGGGTATAGAGTGTAGGGTATAGAGTGTAGAGTGTAGGGTATAGAGTGTAGGGTATGGAGTGTAGGGTATAGAGTGTAGGGTATAGAGTGTAGAGTGTAGGGATTAGAGTGTATGGTATAGAGTGTAGGGTATAGAGTGTAGAGTATAGGGTATAGATTGTAGAGTATGGAGTGTAGAGTATAGAGTGTAGGTTATAGAGTGTAGAGTGTAGGGATTAGAGTGTAGGGCATAGAGTGTAGGGCATAGAGTGTATAGTGTAGGGTATAGAGTGTAGGGTATAGAGTATAGAGTGTAGGGTATAGAGTGTAGGGTATAGAGTGTAGAGTGTAGGGTATAGAGTGTAGAGTGTAGGGAATAGAGTGTAGGGTATAGAGTGCATGGAATAGAGTGTAGAGTGTATGGTATAGAGTGTAGGGTATAGAGCGTAGGGTGTAGGGTATAGAGTGTAGGGTATAGAGTGTAGGGTATAGAGTGTAGGGTATAGAGTGTATGGTATAGAGTGTAGGGTATAGAGTGAAGGGTATAGAGTGTAGAGTGTAGGTATAGAGTGTATGGTATAGATTGTATGGTGTAGAGTGTATAGTATAGAGTTTAGGGTATAGAGTGTAGGGTATAGAGTGTAGGGTATAGAGTGTAGGGTATAGAGTGTAGGGTATAGAGTGTAGGGTATAGAGTGTAGGGTATAGAGTGTAAAGTGTAGGGTATAGAGTGTAGGGTATGGAGTGTAGGGTATAGAGTGTAGGGTATAGAGTGTAGAGTGTAGGGATTAGAGTGTATGGTATAGAGTGTAGGGTATAGAGTGTAGAGTATAGAGTGTAGAGTATGGAGTGTAGAGTATAGAGTGTAGGTTATAGAGTGTAGAGTGTAGGGATTAGAGTGTAGGGCATAGAGTGTAGGGCATAGAGTGTATAGTGTAGGGTATAGAGTGTAGGGTATAGAGCATAGAGTGTAGGGTATAGAGTGTAGGGTATAGAGTGTAGAGTGTAGGGTATAGAGTGTAGAGTGTAGGGAATAGAGTGTAGGGTATAGAGTGCATGGAATAGAGTGTAGAGTGTATGGTATAGAGTGTAGAGTATAAAGTGTATGGTATAGAGTGTATGGTACAGAGTGTAGGGTATAGAGTATAGAGTGTAGGGTATAGAGTGTAGGGTATAGAGCGTAGGGTGTAGGGTATAGAGTGTAGGGTATAGAGTGTAGGGTATAGAGTGTAGAGTGTAGGGTATAGATTGTATGGTATAGAGTGTAGGGTATAGAGTGAAGGGTATAGAGTGTAGAGTGTAGGTATAGAGTGTATGGTATAGATTGTATGGTGTAGAGTGTATGGTATAGAGTTTAGGGTATAGAGTGTATGGTATAGAGTGTAGGGTATAGAGTGTAGAGTGTAGGGTATAGAGTGTAGGGTATAGAGTGTAGGGCATAGTGTGTAGGGTATAGATTGTAGGGTATAGAGTGTATAGTGTAGGGTATAGAGTGTAGGGTTTAGAGTGTATGGTATAGAGTGTAGGGAATAGAGTGTAGAGTGTATGGTATAGAGTGTAGGGTATAGAGTGTAGAGTGTAGGGTATAAAGTGTAGGGTATAGAGTGTAGGGTATAGAGTGTAGAGAGTAGGGTATAGAGTGTAGGGTATAAAGTGTAGGGTATAGAGTGTAGAGTGTAGGGATTAGAGTGTAGGGTATAGAGTGTAGGGTATAGAGTGTAGAATGTACGGTATAGAGTGTAGGGTATAGAGTATAGAGTGTAGGGTATAGAGTGTAGGGTATAGTGTGTAAAGTGTAGAGTGTAGGGTATAGAGTGTAGAGTGTAGGGTATAGAGTGTAGGGTATAGAGTGTATGGAATAGAGTGTAGGGTATAGTGTGTAGAGTGTAGGGTATAGAGTGTAGGGTATAGAGCGTAGGGTGTAGGGTATAGAGTGTAGGGTATAGAGTGTAGAGTGTAGGGTATAGAGTGTATGGTATAGAGTGTAGGGTATAGAGTGTAGGGTATAGAGCGTAGGGTGTAGGGTATAGAGTGTAGGGTATAGAGTGTAGGGTATAGAGTGTAGAGTGTAGGGTATGGATTGTATGGTATAGAGTGTAGGGTATAGAGTGTAGGGTATAGAGTGTAGAGTGTACTGATTACAGTGTAGGGTATAGAGTGTAGGGTATAGAATGTATGGAATAGAGTGTAGGGTATAGAGTGTAGGGTATAGAGTGCATGGAATAGAGTGTAGAGTGTAGGGTATAGAGTGTAGGGTATAGAGTTTATGGTATAGAGTGTAGGGAATAGAGTGTAGGGTATAGAGTGTATTGATTACAGTGTAGGGTATAGAGTGTAGGGTATAGAATGTATGGAATAGAGTGTAGGGTATAGAGTATAGAGTGTAGGGTATAGAGTGTAGGGTATAGAGCGTAGGGTGTAGTGTATAGAGTGCAGGGTATAGAGTGTAGGGTATGGAGTGTAGAGTGTAGGGTATAGAGTGTATGGTATAGAGTGTAGAGTGTAGAGTGTAGGGTATAGAGTGTAGGGTATAGAGTGTAGAGTGTAGGGTATAGAGTGTAGGGTATAGAGTGTAGAGTGTAGGGTATAGGGTGTATAGTATAGAGTGTAGGGTATAGAGTGTAGGGTATAGAGTGTAGAGTGTAGGGTATAGAGTGTAGGGTATAGAGTGTAGGGTATAGATTGTAGAGTGTAGGGTATAGAGTGTATGGTATAGAGTGTAGGGTATAGAGTGTAGAGTGTAGGGTATAGAGTGTAGGGTATAGAGTGTAGGGTATAGAGTGTAGGGTATAGAGTGTAGGGTATAGAGTGTAGAGTGTAGGGTATAGAGTGTAGGGCATGGAGTGTAGGGTATAGAGTGTAGGGTATAGAGTGTAGAGTGTAGGGATTAGAGTGTATGGTATAGAGTGTAGGGTATAGAGTGTAGAGTATAGGGTATAGAGTGTAGAGTATGGAGTGTAGAGTATAGAGTGTAGGTTATAGAGTGTAGAGTGTAGGGTTTAGAGTGTAGGGCATAGAGTGTAGGGCATAGAGTGTATAGTGTAGGGTATAGAGTGTAGGATATAGAGTATAGAGTGTAGGGTATAGAGTGTAGGGTATAGAGTGTAGAGTGTAGGGTATAGAGTGTAGAGTGTAGGGAATAGAGTGTAGGGTATAGAGTGCATGGAATAGAGTGTAGAGTGTATGGTATAGAGTGTAGGGTATAAAGTGTAGAGTGTAGGGTATAGAGTGTAGGGTATAGAGTGTACGGTATAGAGTGTAGAGTGTAGGGTGTAGCGTGTAGGGTATAGAGTGTCAGGTATAGAGTGTAGGGTATAGAGTGTATGTTATAGAGTGTAGGGTATAGAGTGTAGAGTGTAGGGTATAGAGTGTAGGGTATAGTGTGTAGGGTATAGATTGTATGGTATAGAGTGTAGGGTATAGAGTGTAGGGCATAGAGTGTAGGGTACAGATTGTAGGGTATAGAGTGTAGAGTGTAGGGTATAGAGTGTAGAGTATAGAGTGTATGGTGTAGAGTGTAGGGTATAGAGTGTATAGTGTAGGTTATAGAGTGTAGGGTATAGAGTGTAGGGAATAGAGTGTAGAGTGTAGGGTATATAGTGTATGGTATAGAGTGTAGGGTATAGAGTGTAGGGTATATAGTGTAGGGTATAGAGTGTAGGGTATAGAGTGTAGGGCATAGAGTGTAGGGTATAGAGTGTAGAGTGTAGGGTATAGAGTGTAGGGTATAGAGTGTAGGGTATAGAGTGTAGGGTATAGAGTGTAGAGTGTAGGGATTAGAGTGTAGGGTATAGAATGTAGGGTATAGAGTGTAGGGTATAGAGTGTAGGGTATAGAGTGTAGGGTATAGAGTGTAGGGTATAGAGTGTAGGGTGTAGAGTGTAGGGTATAGAGTGTAGGGTGTAGAGTGTAGGGTATAAAGTGTAGAGTGTAGGGTATAGAGTGTAGGGTATAGAGTGTAGGGTATAGAGTGTAGGGTATAGAGTGTAGGGTATAGAGTGTATGGTATAGAGTGTAGGGTATAGAGTGTAGGGTATAAAGTGTAGAGTGTAGGGTATAGAGTGTAGGGTATAGAGTGTAGGGTATAGAGTGTAGAGTGTAGGGTATAGAGTGTAGGGTATAGAGTGTATGGTATAGAGTGTAGGGTATAGAGTGTAGGGTATAGAGTGTAGGGTATACTGTGTAGAGTGTAGGGTATAGAGTGTAAGGTATAGAGGGTAGGGAATAGAGTGTATGGTGTAGAGTGTAGGGTATAGAGTGTAGGGTATAGAGTGTAGGGTATAGAGTGTATGGTATAGAGTTTAGGGTATAGAGTGTAGGGTATAGAGTGTAAGCTATAAAGTGTAGGGTGTAGAGTGTAGGGTATAGAGTGTAGAGTATAGAGTGTAGGGTATAGAGTGTAGAGTGTAGGGTATAGAGTGTATGGTATAGAGTGTAAGCTATAAAGTGTAGGGTGTAGAGTTTAGGGTATAGAGTGTAGGGTATAGAGTGTAGGGTATAGAGTGTAGGGTATAGAGTGTGAGGTATAGAGCGTAGGGTGTAGGGTATAGAGTGTAGGGTATAGAGTGTAAGGTATAAAGTGAAGGGTGTAGAGTGTAGGGGATAGAGTGTAGGGTATAGAGTGTAGGGTATAGAGGGTAGGGTATAGAGTGTATGGTGTATAGTGTAGAGTGTAGGGTATAGAGTGTAGGGTATAGAGTGTAGGGTATAGAGTGTATGGTACAGAGTGTAGGGTATAGAGTGTAAGGTATAAAGTGTAGAGTGTAGGGTATAGAGTGTAGGGTATAGAGTGTAGGGTATAGAGTGTAGGGTATAGAGTGTAGGGTATAGAGTGTAAGTTATAGAGTGTAGAGTGTAGGGTATAGAGTGTAAGGTATAGAGTGTTACTATGTTACTATGTATAGAGTGTAGGGTATAGAGTGTAGAGTGTAGGGTATAGAGTGTAGAGTATAGAGTGTAGGGTATAGAGTGTAGGGTATAAAGTGTAGAGTGTAGGGTATAGAGTGTAGGGTATAGAGTGTAGGGTATAGAGTGTAGAGTGTAGGGTGTACAGTGTAGGGTATAGCCTGTAGGGTATAGAGTGTAGGGTATAGAGTATAGAGTGTAGGGTATAGAGTGTAGGGTATAGAGTGTAGGGTATAGAGTGTATAGTGTAGGGTATAGAGTGTAAGGTATAGATTGTAGGGTATAGAGTATAGAGTGTAGGGTATAGAGTGTAGGGTGTAGAGTGTAGGGTATAGAGTGTATAGTGTAGGGTATAGAGTGTAGGGTATAGAGTAAATGGTATAGAGTGTATGGTATAGAGTGTAGGGTATAGAGTGTAGGGTATAGAGTGTAGGGTATAAAGTGTAGAGTGTAGGGTATAGAGTGTAGGGTATAGAGTGTACGGTATAGAGTGTAGAGTGTAGGGTGTAGAGTGTAGGGTATAGAGTGTCAGGTATAGAGTGTAGGGTATAGAGTGTATGTTATAGAGTGTAGGGTATAGAGTGTAGAGTGTAGGGTATAGAGTGTAGGGTATAGTGTGTAGGGTATAGATTGTATGGTATAGAGTGTAGGGTATAGAGTGTAGGGCATAGAGTGTAGGGTATAGATTGTAGGGTATAGAGTGTAGAGTGTAGGGTATAGAGTGTAGGGTATAGAGTGTATGGTATAGAGTGTAGAGTGTAGGGTATAGAGTGTATAGTGTAGGTTATAGAGTGTAGGGTATAGAGTAAAGGGTATAGAGTGTATGGTATAGAGTGTAGGGAATAGAGTGTAGAGTGTAGGGTATATAGTGTATGGTATAGAGTGTAGGGTATAGAGTGCAGGGTATATAGTGTAGGGTATAGAGTGTAGGGTATAGAGTGTAGGGCATAGAGTGTAGGGTATAGAGTGTAGAGTGTAGGGTATATATTGTAGGGTATAGAGTGTAGGGTATAGAGTGTAGGGTATAGAGTGTAGAGTGTAGGGATTAGAGTGTAGGGTATAGAATGTAGGTTATAGAGTGTAGAGTGTAGGGTATAGAGTGTAGGGTATAGAGTGTAGGCTATAGAGTGTAGGGTATATAGTGTAAAGTGTAGAGTGTAAGGTATAGAGTGTAGAGTGTAGTGTATAGAGTGTAGGGTATAGAGTGTATGGAATAGAGTGTAGGGTATAAAGTGTAGAGTGTAGGGTATAGAGTGTAGGGTATAGAGCGTAGGGTGTAGGGTATAGAGTGTAAGGTATAGAGTGTAGGGTATAGAGTGTAGAGTGTAGGGTATAGAGTGTAGGGTATAGAGTGTATGGTATACAGTGTAGAGTGTAGGGTATAGAGTGTATAGTGTAGGGTATAGAGTGTCGGGTATAGAGTGTAGGGTATAGAGCGTATGGTATAGAGTGTAGGGTATAGAGTGTAGAGTGTAGGGTACAGAGTGGAGGGTATGGAGTGTAGGGTATAGAGTGTAGGGTATAGAGTTTAGGGTATAGAGTGTAGGGTATAGAGTGTAGAGTGTAGGGTATAGAGTGTAGGGTATAGAGTGTAGGGTATAGAGTGTAGAGTATAGAGTGTAGGGTATAGAGTGTAGGGTATAGAGTGTAGAGTGTAGAGTGTAGGGTATAGAGTGTAGGGTATAGAGTGTAGGGTATAGAGTGTAGGGTATAGAGTGTATGGTATAGAGTGTAGGGTATAGAGTGTAGGGTATAGAGTGTAGGGTATAGAGTGTAGGGTATAGAGTGTAGAGTGTAGGGTATAGATTGTAGGGTATAGAGTGTAGAGTGTAGGGTATAGAGTGTAGGGTATAGAATGTAGGGTTTAGATTGTAGGGTATAGAGTGTAGGGTATAGAGTGTAGATTGTAGGGTATAGATTGTAGGGTATGGATTGTATGGTATAGAGTGTAGGGTATAGAGTGTAGGGTATAGAGTGTAGAGTGTACTGATTACAGTGTAGGGTATAGAGTGTAGGGTATAGAATGTATGGAATAGAGTGTAGGGTATAGAGTGTAGGGTATAGAGTGCATGGAATAGAGTGTAGAGTGTAGGGTATAGAGTGTAGGGTATAGAGTGTATGGTATAGAGTGTAGGGAATAGAGTGTAGGGTATAGAGTGTACTAATTACAGTGTAGGGTATAGAGTGTAGGGTATAGAATGTATGGAATAGAGTGTAGGGTATAGAGTATAGAGTGTAGGGTATAGAGTGTAGGGTATAGAGCGTAGGGTGTAGTGTATAGAGTGCAGGGTATAGAGTGTAGGGTATAGAGTGTAGAGTGTAGGGTATAGAGTGTATGGTATAGAGTGTAGAGTGTAGAGTGTAGGGTATAGAGTGTAGGGTATAGAGTGTAGAGTGTAGGGTATAGAGTGTAGGGTATAGAGTGTAGAGTGTAGGGTATAGGGTGTAGAGTATAGAGTGTAGGGTATAGAGTGTAGGGTATAGAGTGTAGAGTGTAGGGTATAGAGTGTAGGGTATAGAGTGTAGGGTATAGAGTGTAGAGTGTAGGGTATAGAGTGTATGGTATAGAGTGTAGGGTATAGAGTGTAGGGTATAGAGTGTAGGGTATAGAGTGTAGGGTATAGAGTGTAGAGTGTAGGGTATAGAGTGTAGGGCATGGATTGTAGGGTATAGAGTGTAGGGTATAGAGTGTAGAGTGTAGGGATTAGAGTGTATGGTATAGAGTGTAGGGTATAGAGTGTAGAGTATAGGGTATAGAGTGTAGAGTATGGAGTGTAGAGTATAGAGTGTAGGTTATAGATTGTAGAGTGTAGGGATTAGAGTGTAGGGCATAAAGTGTAGGGCATAGAGTGTATAGTGTAGGGTATAGAGTGTAGGATATAGAGTATAGAGTGTAGGGTATAGAGTGTAGGGTATAGAGTTTAGAGTGTAGGGTATAGAGTGTAGAGTGTAGGGAATAGAGTGTAGGGTATAGAGTGCATGGAATAGAGTGTAGAGTGTATGGTATAGAGTGTAGGGTATAAAGTGTATGGTATAGAGTGTAGGGTCCAGAGTGTAGGGTATAGAGTGTAGAGTGTAGGGATTATACTGTAGGGTATAGAGTGTAGGGTATAGAATGTATGGAATAGAGTATAGGGTATAGAGTATAGAGTGTAGGGTATAGAGTGTAGGGTATAGAGCGTAGGGTGTAGGGTATAGAGTGTAGGGTATAGAGTGTATGGTATAGATTGTATGGTGTAGAGTGTATGGTATAGAGTGTAGGGTATAGAGTGTAGGGTATAGAGTGTAGGGTATAGAGTGTAGGGTATAGAGTGTAGGGTATAGAGTGTAGAGTGTAGGGTATAGAGTGTAGGGTATGGAGTGTAGGGTATAGAGTGTAGGGTATAGAGTGTAGAGTGTAGGGATTAGAGTGTATGGTATAGAGTGTAGGGTATAGAGTGTAGAGTATAGGGTATAGAGTGTAGAGTATGGAGTGTAGAGTATAGAGTGTAGGTTATAGAGTGTAGAGTGTAGGGATTAGAGTGTAGGGCATAGAGTGTAGGGCATAGAGTGTATAGTGTAGGGTATAGAGTGTAGGGTATAGAGTATAGAGTGTAGGGTATAGAGTGTAGGGTATAGAGTGTAGAGTGTAGGGTATAGAGTGTAGAGTGTAGGGAATAGAGTGTAGGGTATAGAGTGCATGGAATAGAGTGTAGAGTGTATGGTATAGAGTGTAGGGTATAGAGCGTAGGGTGTAGGGTATAGAGTGTAGGGTATAGAGTGTAGGGTATAGAGTGTAGGGTATAGAGTGTATGGTATAGAGTGTAGGGTATAGAGTGAAGGGTATAGAGTGTAGAGTGTAGGTATAGAGTGTATGGTATAGATTGTATGGTGTAGAGTGTATGGTATAGAGTTTAGGGTATAGAGTGTAGGGTATAGAGTGTAGGGTATAGAGTGTAGGGTATAGAGTGTAGGGTATAGAGTGTAGGGTATAGAGTGTAGAGTGTAGGGTATAGAGTGTAGGGTATGGAGTGTAGGGTATAGAGTGTAGGGTATAGAGTGTAGAGTGTAGGGATTAGAGTGTATGGTATAGAGTGTAGGGTATAGAGTGTAGAGTATAGGGTATAGAGTGTAGAGTATGGAGTGTAGAGTATAGAGTGTAGGTTATAGAGTGTAGAGTGTAGGGATTAGAGTGTAGGGCATAGAGTGTAGGGCATAGAGTGTATAGTGTAGGGTATAGAGTGTAGGGTATAGAGTATAGAGTGTAGGGTATAGAGTGTAGGGTATAGAGTGTAGAGTGTAGGGTATAGAGTCTAGAGTGTAGGGAATAGAGTGCAGGGTATAGAGTGCATGGAATAGAGTGTAGAGTGTATGGTATAGAGTGTAGGGTATAAAGTGTATGGTATAGAGTGTATGGTACAGAGTGTAGGGTATAGAGTATAGAGTGTAGGGTATAGAGTGTAGGGTATAGAGCGTAGGGTGTAGGGTATAGAGTGTAGGGTATAGAGTGTAGGGTATAGAGTGTAGAGTGTAGGGTATAGATTGTATGGTATAGAGTGTAGGGTATAGAGTGAAGGGTATAGAGTGTAGAGTGTAGGTATAGAGTGTATGGTATAGATTGTATGGTGTAGAGTGTATGGTATAGAGTTTAGGGTATAGAGTGTATGGTATAGAGTGTAGGGTATAGAGTGTAGAGTGTAGGGTATAGAGTCTAGGGTATAGAGTGTAGGGCATAGTGTGTAGGGTATAGATTGTAGGGTATAGAGTGTATAGTGTAGGGTATAGAGTGTAGGGTTTAGAGTGTATGGTATAGAGTGTAGGGAATAGAGTGTAGAGTGTATGGTATAGAGTGTAGGGTATAGAGTGTAGAGTGTAGGGTATAAAGTGTAGGGTATAGAGTGTAGGGTATAGAGTGTAGAGAGTAGGGCATAGAGTGTAGGGTATAAAGTGTAGGGTATAGAGTGTAGAGTGTAGGGATTAGAGTGTAGGGTATAGAGTGTAGGGTATAGAGTGTAGAATGTACGGTATAGAGTGTAGGGTATAGAGTATAGAGTGTAGGGTATAGAGTGTAGGGTATAGTGTGTAAAGTGTAGAGTGTAGGGTATAGAGTGTAGAGTGTAGGGTATAGAGTGTAGGGTATAGAGTGTATGGAATAGAGTGTAGGGTATAGTGTGTAGAGTGTAGGGTATAGAGTGTAGGGTATAGAGCGTAGGGTGTAGGGTATAGAGTGTAGGGTATAGAGTGTAGAGTGTAGGGTATAGAGTGTATGGTATAGAGTGTAGGGTATAGAGTGTAGGGTATAGAGCGTAGGGTGTAGGGTATAGAGTGTAGGGTATAGAGTGTAGGGTATAGAGTGTAGAGTGTAGGGTATGGATTGTATGGTATAGAGTGTAGGGTATAGAGTGTAGGGTATAGAGTGTAGAGTGTACTGATTACAGTGTAGGGTATAGAGTGTAGGGTATAGAATGTATGGAATAGAGTGTAGGGTATAGAGTGTAGGGTATAGAGTGCATGGAATAGAGTGTAGAGTGTAGGGTATAGAGTGTAGGGTATAGAGTGTATGGTATAGAGTGTAGGGAATAGAGTGTAGGGTATAGAGTGTACTGATTACAGTGTAGGGTATAGAGTGTAGGGTATAGAATGTATGGAATAGAGTGTAGGGTATAGAGTATAGAGTGTAGGGTATAGAGTGTAGGGTATAGAGCGTAGGGTGTAGTGTATAGAGTGCAGGGTATAGAGTGTAGGGTATGGAGTGTAGAGTGTAGGGTATAGAGTGTATGGTATAGAGTGTAGAGTGTAGAGTGTAGGGTATAGAGTGTAGGGTATAGAGTGTAGAGTGTAGGGTATAGAGTGTAGGGTATAGAGTGTAGAGTGTAGGGTATAGGGTGTAGAGTATAGAGTGTAGGGTATAGAGTGTAGGGTATAGAGTGTAGAGTGTAGGGTATAGAGTGTAGGGTATAGAGTGTAGGGTATAGAGTGTAGAGTGTAGGGTATAGAGTGTATGGTATAGAGTGTAGGGTATAGAGTGTAGAGTGTAGGGTATAGAGTGTAGGGTATAGAGTGTAGGGTATAGAGTGTAGGGTATAGAGTGTAGGGTATAGAGTGTAGAGTGTAGGGTATAGAGTGTAGGGCATGGAGTGTAGGGTATAGAGTGTAGGGTATAGAGTGTAGAGTGTAGGGATTAGAGTGTATGGTATAGAGTGTAGGGTATAGAGTGTAGAGTATAGGGTATAGAGTGTAGAGTATGGAGTGTAGAGTATAGAGTGTAGGTTATAGAGTGTAGAGTGTAGGGTTTAGAGTGTAGGGCATAGAGTGTAGGGCATAGAGTGTATAGTGTAGGGTATAGAGTGTAGGATATAGAGTATAGAGTGTAGGGTATAGAGTGTAGGGTATAGAGTGTAGAGTGTAGGGTATAGAGTGTAGAGTGTAGGGAATAGAGTGTAGGGTATAGAGTGCATGGAATAGAGTGTAGAGTGTATGGTATAGAGTGTAGGGTATAAAGTGTAGAGTGTAGGGTATAGAGTGTAGGGTATAGAGTGTACGGTATAGAGTGTAGAGTGTAGGGTGTAGAGTGTAGGGTATAGAGTGTCAGGTATAGAGTGTAGGGTATAGAGTGTATGTTATAGAGTGTAGGGTATAGAGTGTAGAGTGTAGGGTATAGAGTGTAGGGTATAGTGTGTAGGGTATAGATTGTATGGTATAGAGTGTAGGGTATAGAGTGTAGGGCATAGAGTGTAGGGTATAGATTGTAGGGTATAGAGTGTAGAGTGTAGGGTATAGAGTGTAGAGTATAGAGTGTATGGTATAGAGTGTAGAGTGTAGGGTATAGAGTGTATAGTGTAGGTTATAGAGTGTAGGGTACAGAGTAAAGGGTATAGAGTGTATGGTATAGAATGTAGGGAATAGAGTGTAGAGTGTAGGGTATATAGTGTATGGTATAGAGTGTAGGGTATAGAGTGTAGGGTATATAGTGTAGGGTATAGAGTGTAGGGTATAGAGTGTAGGGCATAGAGTGTAGGGTATAGAGTGTAGAGTGTAGGGTATAGAGTGTAGGGTATAGAGTGTAGGGTATAGAGTGTAGGGTATAGAGTGTAGAGTGTAGGGATTAGAGTGTAGGGTATAGAATGTAGGGTATAGAGTGTAGAGTGTAGGGTATAGAGTGTAGGGTATAGAGTGTAGGCTATAGAGTGTAGGGTATATAGTGTAAAGTGTAGAGTGTAAGGTATAGAGTGTAGAGTGTAGTGTATAGAGTGTAGGGTATAGAGTGTATGGAATAGAGTGTAGGGTATAAAGTGTAGAGTGTAGGGTATAGAGTGTAGGGTATAGAGCGTAGGGTGTAGGGTATAGAGTGTAAGGTATAGAGTGTAGGGTATAGAGTGTAGAGTGTAGGGTATAGAGTGTATGGTATAGAGTGTAGGGTGTAGAGTGTAGGGTATAGAGTGTAGAGTGTAGGGTATAGAGTGTAGGGTATAGAGTGTATGGTATACAGTGTAGAGTGTAGGGTATAGAGTGTATAGTGTAGGGTATAGAGTGTCGGGTATAGAGTGTAGGGTATAGAGCGTATGGTATAGAGTGTAGGGTATAGAGTGTAGAGTGTAGGGTACAGAGTGGAGGGTATGGAGTGTAGGGTATAGAGTGTAGGGTATAGAGTTTAGGGTATAGAGTGTAGGGTATAGAGTGTAGAGTGTAGGGTATAGAGTGTAGGGTATAGAGTGTAGGGTATAGAGTGTAGAGTATAGAGTGTAGGGTATAGAGTGTAGGGTATAGAGTGTAGAGTGTAGAGTGTAGGGTATAGAGTGTAGGGTATAGAGTGTAGGGTATAGAGTGTAGAGTGTAGGGTATAGAGTGTAGGGTATAGAGTGTAGGGTATAGAGTGTAGGGTATAGAGTGTAGGGTATAGAGTGTAGAGTGTAGGGTATAGATTGTAGGGTATAGAGTGTAGAGTGTAGGGTATAGAGTGTAGGGTATAGAATGTAGGGTTTAGATTGTAGGGTATAGAGTGTAGGGTATAGAGTGTAGATTGTAGGGTATAGATTGTAGGGTATGGATTGTATGGTATAGAGTGTAGGGTATAGAGTGTAGGGTATAGAGTGTAGAGTGTACTGATTACAGTGTAGGGTATAGAGTGTAGGGTATAGAATGTATGGAATAGAGTGTAGGGTATAGAGTGTAGGGTATAGAGTGCATGGAATAGAGTGTAGAGTGTAGGGTATAGAGTGTAGGGTATAGAGTGTATGGTATAGAGTGTAGGGAATAGAGTGTAGGGTATAGAGTGTACTGATTACAGTGTAGGGTATAGAGTGTAGGGTATAGAATGTATGGAATAGAGTGTAGGGTATAGAGTATAGAGTGTAGGGTATAGAGTGTAGGGTATAGAGCGTAGGATGTAGTGTATAGAGTGCAGGGTATAGAGTGTAGGGTATAGAGTGTAGAGTGTAGGGTATAGAGTGTATGGTATAGAGTGTAGAGTGTAGAGTGTAGGGTATAGAGTGTAGGGTATAGAGTGTAGAGTGTAGGGTATAGAGTGTAGGGTATAGAGTGTAGAGTGTAGGGTATAGGGTGTAGAGTATAGAGTGTAGGGTATAGAGTGTAGGGTATAGAGTGTAGAGTGTAGGGTATAGAGTGTAGGGTATAGAGTGTAGAGTGTAGGGTATAGAGTGTATGGTATAGAGTGTAGGGTATAGAGTGTAGGGTATAGAGTGTAGGGTATAGAGTGTAGGGTATAGAGTGTAGGGTATAGAGTGTAGAGTGTAGGGTATAGAGTGTAGGGCATGGAGTGTAGGGTATAGAGTGTAGGGTATAGAGTGTAGAGTGTAGGGATTAGAGTGTATGGTATAGAGGGTAGGGTATAGAGTGTAGAGTATAGGGTATAGAGTGTAGAGTATGGAGTGTAGAGTATAGAGTGTAGGTTATAGAGTGTAGAGTGTAGGGATTAGAGTGTAGGGCATAGAGTGTAGGGCATAGAGTGTATAGTGTAGGGTATAGAGTGTAGGATATAGAGTATAGAGTGTAGGGTATAGAGTGTAGGGTATAGAGTGTAGAGTGTAGGGTATAGAGTGTAGAGTGTAGGGAATAGAGTGTAGGGTATAGAGTGCATGGAATAGAGTGTAGAGTGTATGGTATAGATTGTAGGGTATAAAGTGTATGGTATAGAGTGTAGGGTACAGAGTGTAGGGTATAGAGTGTAGAGTGTAGGGATTAGACTGTAGGGTATAGAGTGTAGGGTATAGAATGTATGGAATAGAGTATAGGGTATAGAGTATAGAGTGTAGGGTATAGAGTGTAGGGTATAGAGCGTAGGGTGTAGGGTATAGAGTGTAGGGTATAGAGTGTAGGGTATAGAGTGTAGAGTGTAGGGTATAGAGTGTATGGTATAGAGTGTAGGATATAGAGTGAAGGGTATAGAGTGTAGAGTGTAGGTATAGAGTGTATGGTATAGATTGTATGGTGTAGAGTGTATGGTATAGAGTTTAGGGTATAGAGTGTAGGGTATAGAGTGTAGGGTATAGAGTGTAGGGTATAGAGTGTAGGGTATAGAGTGTAGAGTGTAGGGTATAGAGTGTAGGGTATGGAGTGTAGGGTATAGAGTGTAGAGTGTAGGGATTAGAGTGTATGGTATAGAGTGTAGGGTATAGAGTGTAGAGTATAGGGTATAGAGTGTAGAGTATGGAGTGTAGAGTATAGAGTGTAGGTTATAGAGTGTAGAGTGTAGGGATTAGAGTGTAGGGCATAGAGTGTAGGGCATAGAGTGTATAGTGTAGGGTATAGAGTGTAGGGTATAGAGTATAGAGTGTAGGGTATAGAGTGTAGGGTATAGAGTGTAGAGTGTAGGGTATAGAGTGTAGAGTGTAGGGAATAGAGTGTAGGGTATAGAGTGCATGGAATAGAGTGTAGAGTGTATGGTATAGAGTGTAGGGTATAAAGTGTATGGTATAGAGTGTAGGGTACAGAGTGTAGGGTATAGAGTATAGAGTGTAGGGTATAGAGTGTAGGGTATAGAGCGTAGGGTGTAGGGTATAGAGTGTAGGGTATAGAGTGTAGGGTATAGAGTGTAGAGTGTAGGGTATAGATTGTATGGTATAGAGTGTAGGGTATAGAGTGAAGGGTATAGAGTGTAGAGTGTAGGTATAGAGTGTATGGTATAGATTGTATGGTGTAGAGTGTATGGTATAGAGTTTAGGGTATAGAGTGTAGGGTATAGAGTGTAGAGTGTAGGGTATAGAGTGTAGGGTATAGAGTGTAGGGCATAGTGTGTAGGGTATAGATTGTAGGGTATAGAGTGTATAGTGTAGGGTATAGAGTGTAGGGTTTAGAGTGTATGGTATAGAGTGTAGGGAATAGAGTGTAGAGTGTATGGTATAGAGTGTAGGGTATAGAGTGTAGAGTGTAGGGTATAAAGTGTAGGGTATAGAGTGTAGGGTATAGAGTGTAGAGAGTAGGGTATAGAGTGTAGGGTATAAAGTGTAGGGTATAGAGTGTAGAGTGTAGGGATTAGAGTGTAGGGTATAGAGTGTAGGGTATAGAGTGTAGAATGTACGGTATAGAGTGTAGGGTATAGAGTGTAGGGTATAGTGTGTAAAGTGTAGAGTGTAGGGTATAGAGTGTAGAGTGTAGGGTATAGAGTGTAGGGTATAGAGTGTATGGAATAGAGTGTAGGGTATAGTGTGTAGAGTGTAGGGTATAGAGTGTAGGGTATAGAGCGTAGGGTGTAGGGTATAGAGTGTAGGGTATAGAGTGTAGGGTATAGAGTGTAGAGTGTAGGGTATAGAGTGTATGGTATAGAGTGTAGGGTGTAGAGTGTAGGGTATAGAGTGTAGAGTGTAGGGTATAGAGTGTAGAGTGTAGGGTATAGAGTGTAGAGTGTATGGGATAGAGTGTAGGGGATAGAGTGTATGGTATAGAGTGTATGGTATAGAGTGTAGGGTATAGAGTGTAGGGTATAGAGTGTAGAGTGTAGGGTATAGAGTGTAGGGTATAGAGTGTAGAGTGTAGGGTATAGAGTGTAGGGTATAGAGTGTAGAGTGTATGGTATAGTGTGTATGGTATAGAGTGTATGATATAGATTGTAGGGTATAGAGTGTAGGGTATAGAGTGTAGAGTGTAGGGTATAGAGTGTAGAGTGTAGGGTATAGAGTGTAGGGTATAGAGTTTAGAGTGTAGGGTATACAGTGTAGGGTATAGAGTGTAGAGTGTATGGTATAGAGTGTAGGGGATAGAGTGTATGGTATAGAGTGTAGAGTGTAGGGTATAGAGTGTAGGGTATAGAGTGTATGGAATAGAGTGTAGGGTATAAAGTGTAGAGTGTAGGGTATAGAGTGTAGGGTATAGAGCGTAGGGTGTAGGGTATAGAGTGTAAGGTATAGAGTGTAGGGTATAGAGTGTAGAGTGTAGGGTATAGAGTGTATGGTATAGAGTGTAGGGTGTAGAGTGTAGGGTATAGAGTGTAGAGTGTAGGGTATAGAGTGTAGGGTATAGAGTGTATGTTATACAGTGTAGAGTGTAGGGTATAGAGTGTATAGTGTAGGGTATAGAGTGTCGGGTATAGAGTGTAGGGTATAGAGCGTATGGTATAGAGTGTAGGGTATAGAGTGTAGGGTATAGAGTGTAGGGTATAGAGTGTGGGGTATAGAGTGTAGAGTGTAGGGTATAGATTGTAGGGTATGGATTGTATGGTATAGAGTGTAGGGTATAGAGTGTAGGGTATAGAGTGTAGAGTGTACTGATTACAGTGTAGGGTATAGAGTGTAGGGTATAGAATGTATGGAATAGAGTGTAGGGTATAGAGTGTAGGGTATAGAGTGCATGGAATAGAGTGTAGAGTGTAGGGTATAGAGTGTAGGGTATAGAGTGTAGGGTATAGAGTGTAGGGTATAGAGTGTAGAGTGTAGGGTATAGATTGTAGGGTATAGAGTGTAGAGTGTAGGGTATAGAGTGTAGGGTATAGAATGTAGGGTTTAGATTGTAGGGTATAGAGTGTAGGGTATAGAGTGTAGATTGTAGGGTATAGATTGTAGGGTATGGATTGTATGGTATAGAGTGTAGGGTATAGAGTGTAGGGTATAGAGTGTAGAGTGTACTGATTACAGTGTAGGGTATAGAGTGTAGGGTATAGAATGTATGGAATAGAGTGTAGGGTATAGAGTGTAGGGTATAGAGTGCATGGAATAGAGTGTAGAGTGTAGGGTATAGAGTGTAGGGTATAGAGTGTATGGTATAGAGTGTAGGGAATAGAGTGTAGGGTATAGAGTGTACTGATTACAGTGTAGGGTATAGAGTGTAGGGTATAGAATGTATGGAATAGAGTGTAGGGTATAGAGTATAGAGTGTAGGGTATAGAGTGTAGGGTATAGAGCGTAGGATGTAGTGTATAGAGTGCAGGGTATAGAGTGTAGGGTATAGAGTGTAGAGTGTAGGGTATAGAGTGTATGGTATAGAGTGTAGAGTGTAGAGTGTAGGGTATAGAGTGTAGGTTATAGAGTGTAGAGTGTAGGGTATAGAGTGTAGAGTGTAGGGTATAGGGTGTAGAGTATAGAGTGTAGGGTATAGAGTGTAGGGTATAGAGTGTAGAGTGTAGGGTATAGAGTGTAGGGTATAGAGTGTAGAGTGTAGGGTATAGAGTGTATGGTATAGAGTGTAGGGTATAGAGTGTAGGGTATAGAGTGTAGGGTATAGAGTGTAGGGTATAGAGTGTAGAGTGTAGGGTATAGAGTGTAGGGCATGGAGTGTAGGGTATAGAGTGTAGGGTATAGAGTGTAGAGTGTAGGGATTAGAGTGTATGGTATAGAGTGTAGGGTATAGAGTGTAGAGTATAGGGTATAGATTGTAGAGTATGGAGTGTAGAGTATAGAGTGTAGGTTATAGAGTGTAGAGTGTAGGGATTAGAGTGTAGGGCATAGAGTGTAGGGCATAGAGTGTATAGTGTAGGGTATAGAGTGTAGGATATAGAGTATAGAGTGTAGGGTATAGAGTGTAGGGTATAGAGTGTAGAGTGTAGGGTATAGAGTGTAGAGTGTAGGGAATAGAGTGTAGGGTATAGAGTGCATGGAATAGAGTGTAGAGTGTATGGTATAGAGTGTAGGGTATAAAGTGTATGGTATAGAGTGTAGGGTACAGAGTGTAGGGTATAGAGTGTAGAGTGTAGGGATTAGACTGTAGGGTATAGAGTGTAGGGTATAGAATGTATGGAATAGAGTATAGGGTATAGAGTATAGAGTGTAGGGTATAGAGTGTAGGGTATAGAGCGTAGGGTGTAGGGTATAGAGTGTAGGGTATAGAGTGTAGGGTATAGAGTGTAGAGTGTAGGGTATAGAGTGTATGGTATAGAGTGTAGGGTATAGAGTGAAGGGTATAGAGTGTAGAGTGTAGGTATAGAGTGTATGGTATAGATTGTATGGTGTAGAGTGTATGGTATAGAGTGTAGGGTATAGAGTGTAGGGTATAGAGTGTAGGGTATAGAGTGTAGGGTATAGAGTGTAGGGTATAGAGTGTAGAGTGTAGGGTATAGAGTGTAGGGTATGGAGTGTAGGGTATAGAGTGTAGGGTATAGAGTGTAGAGTGTAGGGATTAGAGTGTATGGTATAGAGTGTAGGGTATAGAGTGTAGAGTATAGGGTATAGAGTGTAGAGTATGGAGTGTAGAGTATAGAGTGTAGGTTATAGAGTGTAGAGTGTAGGGATTAGAGTGTAGGGCATAGAGTGTAGGGCATAGAGTGTATAGTGTAGGGTATAGAGTGTAGGGTATAGAGTATAGAGTGAAGGGTATAGAGTGTAGGGTATAGAGTGTAGAGTGTAGGGTATAGAGTGTAGAGTGTAGGGAATAGAGTGTAGGGTATAGAGTGCATGGAATAGAGTGTAGAGTGTATGGTATAGAGTGTAGGGTATAAAGTGTATGGTATAGAGTGTAGGGTACAGAGTGTAGGGTATAGAGTATAGAGTGTAGGGTATAGAGTGTAGGGTATAGAGCGTAGGGTGTAGGTTATAGAGTGTAGGGTATAGAGTGTAGGGTATAGAGTGTAGAGTGTAGGGTATAGATTGTATGGTATAGAGTGTAGGGTATAGAGTGAAGGGTATAGAGTGTAGAGTGTAGGTATAGAGTGTATGGTATGGATTGTATGGTGTAGAGTGTATGGTATAGAGTTTAGGGTATAGAGTGTATGGTATAGAGTGTAGGGTATAGAGTGTAGAGTGTAGGGTATAGAGTGTAGGGTATAGAGTGTAGGGCATAGTGTGTAGGGTATAGATTGTAGGGTATAGAGTGTATAGTGTAGGGTATAGAGTGTAGGGTTTAGAGTGTATGGTATAGAGTGTAGGAAATAGAGTGTAGAGTGTATGGTATAGAGTGTAGGGTATAGAGTGTAGAGTGTAGGGTATAAAGTGTAGGGTATAGAGTGTAGGGTATAGAGTGTAGAGAGTAGGGTATAGAGTGTAGGGTATAAAGTGTAGGGTATAGAGTGTAGAGTGTAGGGATTAGAGTGTAGGGTATAGAGTGTAGGGTATAGAGTGTAGAATGTACGGTATAGAGTGTAGGGTATAGAGTATAGAGTGTAGGGTATAGAGTGTAGGGTATAGTGTGTAAAGTGTAGAGTGTAGGGTATAGAGTGTAGAGTGTAGGGTATAGAGTGTAGGGTATAGAGTGTATGGAATAGAGTGTAGGGTATAGTGTGTACAGTGTAGGGTATAGAGTGTAGGGTATAGAGCGTAGGGTGTAGGGTATAGAGTGTAGGGTATAGAGTGTAGGGTATAGAGTGTAGAGTGTAGGGTATAGAGTGTAGGGTATAGAGTGTAGGGTATAGAGTGTAGGGTATAGAGTGTAGGGTATAGAGTGTAGGGTATAGAGTGTAGAGTGTAGGATATAGAGTGTAGGGCATGGAGTGTAGGGTATAGAGTGTAGGGTATAGAGTGTAGAGTGTAGGGATTAGAGTGTATGGTATAGAGTGTAGGGTATAGAGTGTAGAGTATAGGGTATAGAGTGTAGAGTATAGAGTGTAGGTTATAGAGTGTAGAGTGTAGGGTTTAGAGTGTAGGGCATAGAGTGTAGGGCATAGAGTGTATAGTGTAGGGTATAGAGTGTAGGATATAGAGTATAGAGTGTAGGGTATAGAGTGTAGGGTATAGAGTGTAGAGTGTAGGGTATAGAGTGTAGAGTGTAGGGAATAGAGTGTAGGGTATAGAGTGCATGGAATAGAGTGTAGAGTGTATGGTATAGAGTGTAGGGTATAAAGTGTAGAGTGTAGGGTATAGAGTGTAGGGTATAGAGTGTACGGTATAGAGTGTAGAGTGTAGGGTGTAGAGTGTAGGGTATAGAGTGTCAGGTATAGAGTGTAGGGTATAGAGTGTATGTTATAGAGTGTAGGGTATAGAGTGTAGAGTGTAGGGTATAGAGTGTAGGGTATAGTGTGTAGGGTATAGATTGTATGGTATAGAGTGTAGGGTATAGAGTGTAGGCATAGAGTGTAGGGTATAGATTGTAGGGTATAGAGTGTAGAGTGTAGGGTATAGAGTGTAGAGTATAGAGTGTATGGTATAGAGTGTAGAGTGTAGGGTATAGAGTGTATAGTGTAGGTTATAGAGTGTAGGGTATAGAGTAAAGGGTATAGAGTGTATGGTATAGAGTGTAGGGAATAGAGTGTAGAGTGTAGGGTATATAGTGTATGGTATAGAGTGTAGGGTATAGAGTGTAGGGTATATAGTGTAGGGTATAGAGTGTAGGGTATAGAGTGTAGGGCATAGAGTGTAGGGTATAGAGTGTAGAGTGTAGGGTATAGAGTGTAGGGTATAGAGTGTAGGGTATAGAGTGTAGGGTATAGAGTGTAGAGTGTAGGGATTAGAGTGTAGGGTATAGAATGTAGGGTATAGAGTGTAGAGTGTAGGGTATAGAGTGTAGGGTATAGAGTGTAGGCTATAGAGTGTAGGGTATATAGTGTAAAGTGTAGAGTGTAAGGTATAGAGTGTAGAGTGTAGTGTATAGAGTGTAGGGTATAGAGTGTATGGAATAGAGTGTAGGGTATAAAGTGTAGAGTGTAGGGTATAGAGTGTAGGGTATAGAGCGTAGGGTGTAGGGTATAGAGTGTAAGGTATAGAGTGTAGGGTATAGAGTGTAGGGTATAGAGTGTAGGGTATAGAGTGTATGGTATACAGTGTAGAGTGTAGGGTATAGAGTGTATAGTGTAGGGTATAGAGTGTCGGGTATAGAGTGTAGGGTATAGAGCGTATGGTATAGAGTGTAGGGTATAGAGTGTAGAGTGTAGGGTACAGAGTGGAGGGTATGGAGTGTAGGGTATAGAGTGTAGGGTATAGAGTTTAGGGTATAGAGTGTAGGGTATAGAGTGTAGAGTGTAGGGTATAGAGTGTAGGGTATAGAGTGTAGGGTATAGAGTGTAGAGTATAGAGTGTAGGGTATAGAGTGTAGGGTATAGAGTGTAGAGTGTAGAGTGTAGGGTATAGAGTGTAGGGTATAGAGTGTAGGGTATAGAGTGTAGAGTGTAGGGTATAGAGTGTATGGTATAGAGTGTAGGGTATAGAGTGTAGGGTATAGAGTGTAGGGTATAGAGTGTAGGGTATAGAGTGTAGAGTGTAGGGTATAGATTGTAGGGTATAGAGTGTAGAGTGTAGGGTATAGAGTGTAGGGTATAGAATGTAGGGTTTAAATTGTAGGGTATAGAGTGTAGGGTATAGAGTGTAGATTGTAGGGTATAGATTGTAGGGTATGGATTGTATGGTATAGAGTGTAGGGTATAGAGTGTAGAGTGTACTGATTACAGTGTAGGGTATAGAGTGTAGGGTATAGAATGTATGGAATAGAGTGTAGGGTATAGAGTGTAGAGTGTAGGGTATAGAGTGTAGGGCATGGAGTGTAGGGTATAGAGTGTAGGGTATAGAGTGTAGAGTGTAGGGATTAGAGTGTATGGTATAGAGTGTAGGGTATAGAGTGTAGGGTATAGGGTATAGAGTGTAGAGTATGGAGTGTAGAGTATAGAGTGTAGGTTATAGAGTGTAGAGTGTAGGGATTAGAGTGTAGGGCATAGAGTGTAGGGCATAGAGTGTATAGTGTAGGGTATAGAGTGTAGGATATAGAGTATAGAGTGTAGGGTATAGAGTGTAGGGTATAGAGTGTAGAGTGTAGGGTATAGAGTGTAGAGTGCATGGAATAGAGTGTAGAGTGTATGGTATAGAGTGTAGGGTATAAAGTGTATGGTATAGAGTGTAGGGTACAGAGTGTAGGGTATAGAGTGTAGAGTGTAGGGATTAGACTGTAGGGTATAGAGTGTAGGGTATAGAATGTATGGAATAGAGTATAGGGTATAGAGTATAGAGTGTAGGGTATAGAGTGTAGGGTATAGAGCGTAGGGTGTAGGGTATAGAGTGTAGGGTATAGAGTGTAGGGTATAGAGTGTAGAGTGTAGGGTATAGAGTGTATGGTATAGAGTGTAGGGTATAGAGTGAAGGGTATAGAGTGTAGAGTGTAGGTATAGAGTGTATGGTATAGATTGTATGGTGTAGAGTGTATGGTATAGAGTTTAGGGTATAGAGTGTAGGGTATAGAGTGTAGGGTATAGAGTGTAGGGTATAGAGTGTAGGGTATAGAGTGTAGAGTGTAGGGTATAGAGTGTAGGGTATGGAGTGTAGGGTATAGAGTGTAGGGTATAGAGTGTAGAGTGTAGGGATTAGAGTGTATGGTATAGAGTGTAGGGTATAGAGTGTAGAGTATAGGGTATAGAGTGTAGAGTATGGAGTGTAGAGTATAGAGTGTAGGTTATAGAGTGTAGAGTGTAGGGATTAGAGTGTAGGGCATAGAGTGTAGGGCATAGAGTGTATAGTGTAGGGTATAGAGTGTAGGGTATAGAGTATAGAGTGTAGGGTATAGAGTGTAGGGTATAGAGTGTAGAGTGTAGGGTATAGAGTGTAGAGTGTAGGGAATAGAGTGTAGGGTATAGAGTGCATGGAATAGAGTGTAGAGTGTATGGTATAGAGTGTAGGGTATAAAGTGTATGGTATAGAGTGTAGGGTACAGAGTGTAGGGTATAGAGTATAGAGTGTAGGGTATAGAGTGTAGGGTATAGAGCGTAGGGTGTAGGGTATAGAGTGTAGGGTATAGAGTGTAGGGTATAGAGTGTAGAGTGTAGGGTATAGATTGTATGGTATAGAGTGTAGGGTATAGAGTGAAGGGTATAGAGTGTAGAGTGTAGGTATAGAGTGTATGGTATAGATTGTATGGTGTAGAGTGTATGGTATAGAGTTTAGGGTATAGAGTGTATGGTATAGAGTGTAGGGTATAGAGTGTAGAGTGTAGGGTATAGAGTGTAGGGTATAGAGTGTAGGGCATAGTGTGTAGGGTATAGATTGTAGGGTATAGAGTGTATAGTGTAGGGTATAGAGTGTAGGGTTTAGAGTGTATGGTATAGAGTGTAGGGAATAGAGTGTAGAGTGTATGGTATAGAGTGTAGGGTATAGAGTGTAGAGTGTAGGGTATAAAGTGTAGGGTATAGAGTGTAGGGTATAGAGTGTAGAGAGTAGGGTATAGAGTGTAGGGTATAAAGTGTAGGGTATAGAGTGTAGAGTGTAGGGATTAGAGTGTAGGGTATAGAGTGTAGGGTATAGAGTGTAGAATGTACGGTATAGAGTGTAGGGTATAGAGTATAGAGTGTAGGGTATAGAGTGTAGGGTATAGTGTGTAAAGTGTAGAGTGTAGGGTATAGAGTGTAGAGTGTAGGGTATAGAGTGTAGGGTATAGAGTGTATGGAATAGAGTGTAGGGTATAGTGTGTAGAGTGTAGGGTATAGAGTGTAGGGTATAGAGCGTAGGGTGTAGGGTATAGAGTGTAGGGTATAGAGTGTAGGGTATAGAGTGTAGACTGTAGGGTATAGAGTGTATGGTATAGAGTGTAGGGTGTAGAGTGTAGGGTATAGAGTGCAGAGTGTAGGGTATAGAGTGTAGAGTGTAGGGTATAGAGTGTAGAGTGTATGGGATAGAGTGTAGGGGATAGAGTGTATGGTATAGAGTGTATGGTATAGAGTGTAGGGTATAGAGTGTAGGGTATAGAGTGTAGAGTGTAGGGTATAGAGTGTAGGGTATAGAGTGTAGAGTGTAGGGTATAGAGTGTAGGGTATAGAGTGTATGGTATAGTGTGTATGGTATAGAGTGTATGATATAGATTGTAGGGTATAGAGTGTAGGGTATAGAGTGTAGAGTGTAGGGTATAGAGTGTAGAGTGTAGGGTATAGAGTGTAGGGTACAGAGTTTAGAGTGTAGGGTATACAGTGTAGGGTATAGAGTGTAGAGTGTATGGTATAGAGTGTAGGGGATAGAGTGTATGGTATAGAGTGTAGAGTGTAGGGTATAGAGTGTAGGGTATAGAGTGTATGGAATAGAGTGTAGGGTATAAAGTGTAGAGTGTAGGGTATAGAGTGTAGGGTATAGAGCGTAGGGTGTAGGGTATAGAGTGTAAGGTATAGAGTGTAGGGTATAGAGCGTAGGATGTAGTGTATAGAGTGCAGGGTATAGAGTGTAGGGTATAGAGTGTAGAGTGTAGGGTATAGAGTGTATGGTATAGAGTGTAGAGTGTAGAGTGTAGGGTATAGAGTGTAGGGTATAGAGTGTAGAGTGTAGGGTATAGAGTGTAGGGTATAGAGTGTAGAGTGTAGGGTATAGGGTGTAGAGTATAGAGTGTAGGGTATAGAGTGTAGGGTATAGAGTGTAGAGTGTAGGGTATAGAGTGTAGGGTATAGAGTGTAGAGTGTAGGGTATAGAGTGTATGGTATAGAGTGTAGGGTATAGAGTGTAGGGTATAGAGTGTAGGGTATAGAGTGTAGGGTATAGAGTGTAGGGTATAGAGTGTAGAGTGTAGGGTATAGAGTGTAGGGCATGGAGTGTAGGGTATAGAGTGTAGGGTATAGAGTGTAGAGTGTAGGGATTAGAGTGTATGGTATAGAGTGTAGGGTATAGAGTGTAGGGTATAGGGTATAGAGTGTAGAGTATGGAGTGTAGAGTATAGAGTGTAGGTTATAGAGTGTAGAGTGTAGGGATTAGAGTGTAGGGCATAGAGTGTAGGGCATAGAGTGTGTAGTGTAGGGTATAAAGTGTAGTATATAGAGTATAGAGCGTAGGGTATAGAGTGTAGGGTATAGAGTGTAGAGTGTAGGGTATAGAGTGTAGAGTGTAGGGAATAGAGTGTAGGGTATAGAGTGTATGGAATAGAGTGTAGAGTGTATGGTATAGAGTGTAGGGTATAAAGTGTATGGTATAGAGTGTAGGGTACAGAGTGTAGGGTATAGAGTGTAGAGTGTAGGGATTAGACTGTAGGGTATAGAGTGTAGGGTATAGAATGTATGGAATAGAGTATAGGGTATAGAGTATAGAGTGTAGGGTATAGAGTGTAGGGTATAGAGCGTAGGGTGTAGGGTATAGAGTGTAGGGTATAGAGTGTAGGGTATAGAGTGTAGAGTGTAGGGTATAGAGTGTATGGTATGGAGTGTAGGGTATAGAGTGAAGGGTATAGAGTGTAGAGTGTAGGTATAGAGTGTATGGTATAGATTGTATGGTGTAGAGTGTATGGTATAGAGTTTAGGCTATAGAGTGTAGGGTATAGAGTGTAGGGTATAGAGTGTAGGGTATAGAGTGTAGGGTATAGAGTGTAGGGTATAGAGTGTAGAGTGTAGGGTATAGAGTGTAGGGTATGGAGTGTAGGGTATAGAGTGTAGGGTATAGAGTGTAGAGTGTAGGGATTAGAGTGTATGGTATAGAGTGTAGGGTATAGAGTGTAGAGTATAGGGTATAGAGTGTAGAGTATGGAGTGTAGAGTATAGAGTGTAGGTTATAGAGTGTAGAGTGTAGGGATTAGAGTGTAGGGCATAGAGTGTAGGGCATAGAGTGTATAGTGTAGGGTATAGAGTGTAGGGTATAGAGTATAGAGTGTAGGGTATAGAGTGTAGGGTATAGAGTGTAGGGTATAGAGTGTAGAGTGTAGGGATTAGAGTGTATGGTATAGAGTGTAGGGTATAGAGTGTAGAGTATAGGGTATAGAGTGTAGAGTATGGAGTGTAGAGTATAGAGTGTAGGTTATAGAGTGTAGAGTGTAGGGATTAGAGTGTAGGGCATAGAGTGTAGGGCATAGAGTGTATAGTGTAGGGTATAGAGTGTAGGGTATAGAGTATAGAGTGTAGGGTATAGAGTGTAGGGTATAGAGTGTAGAGTGTAGGGTATAGAGTGTAGAGTGTAGGGAATAGAGTGTAGGGTATAGAGTGCATGGAATAGAGTGTAGAGTGTATGGTATAGAGTGTAGGGTATAAAGTGTATGGTATAGAGTGTAGGGTATAGAGTGTAGGGTATAGAGTGTAGAGTGTAGGGTATAGAGTGTAGGGTATAGAGTGTAGAGTGTAGGGTATAGAGTGTAGGGTATAGAGTGTATGGTATAGTGTGTATGGTATAGAGTGTATGATGTAGATTGTAGGGTATAGAGTGTAGGGTATAGAGTGTAGAGTGTAGGGTATAGAGTGTAGAGTGTAGGGTATAGAGTGTAGGGTACAGAGTTTAGAGTGTAGGGTATACAGTGTAGGGTATAGAGTGTAGAGTGTATGGTATAGAGTGTAGGGGATAGAGTGTATGGTATAGAGTGTAGAGTGTAGGGTATAGAGTGTAGGGTATAGAGTGTATGGAATAGAGTGTAGGGTATAAAGTGTAGAGTGTAGGGTATAGAGTGTAGGGTATAGAGCGTAGGGTGTAGGGTATAGAGTGTAAGGTATAGAGTGTAGGGTATAGAGCGTAGGATGTAGTGTATAGAGTGCAGGGTATAGAGTGTAGGGTATAGAGTGTAGAGTGTAGGGTATAGAGTGTATGGTATAGAGTGTAGAGTGTAGAGTGTAGGGTATAGAGTGTAGGGTATAGAGTGTAGAGTGTAGGGTATAGAGTGTAGGGTATAGAGTGTAGAGTGTAGGGTATAGGGTGTAGAGTATAGAGTGTAGGGTATAGAGTGTAGGGTATAGAGTGTAGAGTGTAGGGTATAGAGTGTAGGGTATAGAGTGTAGAGTGTAGGGTATAGAGTGTATGGTATAGAGTGTAGGGTATAGAGTGTAGGGTATAGAGTGTAGGGTATAGAGTGTAGGGTATAGAGTGTAGGGTATAGAGTGTAGAGTGTAGGGTATAGAGTGTAGGGCATGGAGTGTAGGGTATAGAGTGTAGGGTATAGAGTGTAGAGTGTAGGGATTAGAGTGTATGGTATAGAGTGTAGGGTATAGAGTGTAGGGTATAGGGTATAGAGTGTAGAGTATGGAGTGTAGAGTATAGAGTGTAGGTTATAGAGTGTAGAGTGTAGGGATTAGAGTGTAGGGCATAGAGTGTAGGGCATAGAGTGTGTAGTGTAGGGTATAAAGTGTAGTATATAGAGTATAGAGCGTAGGGTATAGAGTGTAGGGTATAGAGTGTAGAGTGTAGGGTATAGAGTGTAGAGTGTAGGGAATAGAGTGTAGGGTATAGAGTGCATGGAATAGAGTGTAGAGTGTATGGTATAGAGTGTAGGGTATAAAGTGTATGGTATAGAGTGTAGGGTACAGAGTGTAGGGTATAGAGCGTAGGGTGTAGGGTATAGAGTGTAGGGTATAGAGTGTAGGGTATAGAGTGTAGAGTGTAGGGTATAGATTGTATGGTATAGAGTGTAGGGTATAGAGTGAAGGGTATAGAGTGTAGAGTGTAGGTATAGAGTGTATGGTATAGAGTGTAGAGTGTATGGTATAGAGTGTAGGGTATAAAGTGTATGGTATAGAGTGTAGGGTACAGAGTGTAGGGTATAGAGTGTAGAGTGTAGGGATTAGACTGTAGGGTATAGAGTGTAGGGTATAGAATGTATGGAATAGAGTATAGGGTATAGAGTATAGAGTGTAGGGTATAGAGTGTAGGGTATAGAGCGTAGGGTGTAGGGTATAGAGTGTAGGGTATAGAGTGTAGGGTATAGAGTGTAGAGTGTAGGGTATAGAGTGTATGGTATGGAGTGTAGGGTATAGAGTGAAGGGTATAGAGTGTAGAGTGTAGGTATAGAGTGTATGGTATAGATTGTATGGTGTAGAGTGTATGGTATAGAGTTTAGGCTATAGAGTGTAGGGTATAGAGTGTAGGGTATAGAGTGTAGGGTATAGAGTGTAGGGTATAGAGTGTAGGGTATAGAGTGTAGAGTGTAGGGTATAGAGTGTAGGGTATGGAGTGTAGGGTATAGAGTGTAGGGTATAGAGTGTAGAGTGTAGGGATTAGAGTGTATGGTATAGAGTGTAGGGTATAGAGTGTAGAGTATAGGGTATAGAGTGTAGAGTATGGAGTGTAGAGTATAGAGTGTAGGTTATAGAGTGTAGAGTGTAGGGATTAGAGTGTAGGGCATAGAGTGTAGGGCATAGAGTGTATAGTGTAGGGTATAGAGTGTAGGGTATAGAGTATAGAGTGTAGGGTATAGAGTGTAGGGTATAGAGTGTAGAGTGTAGGGTATAGAGTGTAGAGTGTAGGGAATAGAGTGTAGGGTATAGAGTGCATGGAATAGAGTGTAGAGTGTATGGTATAGAGTGTAGGGTATAAAGTGTATGGTATAGAGTGTAGGGTACAGAGTGTAGGGTATAGAGCGTAGGGTGTAGGGTATAGAGTGTAGGGTATAGAGTGTAGGGTATAGAGTGTAGAGTGTAGGGTATAGATTGTATGGTATAGAGTGTAGGGTATAGAGTGAAGGGTATAGAGTGTAGAGTGTAGGTATAGAGTGTATGGTATAGATTGTATGGTGTAGAGTGTATGGTATAGAGTTTAGGGTATAGAGTGTATGGTATAGAGTGTAGGGTATAGAGTGTAGAGTGTAGGGTATAGAGTGTAGGGTATAGAGTGTAGGGCATAGTGTGTAGGGTATAGATTGTAGGGTATAGAGTGTATAGTGTAGGGTATAGAGTGTAGGGTTTAGAGTGTATGGTATAGAGTGTAGGGAATAGAGTGTAGAGTGTATGGTATAGAGTGTAGGGTATAGAGTGTAGAGTGTAGGGTATAAAGTGTAGGGTATAGAGTGTAGGGTATAGAGTGTAGAGAGTAGGGTATAGAGTGTAGGGTATAAAGTGTAGGGTATAGAGTGTAGAGTGTAGGGATTAGAGTGTAGGGTATAGAGTGTAGGGTATAGAGTGTAGAATGTACGGTATAGAGTGTAGGGTATAGAGTATAGAGTGTAGGGTATAGAGTGTAGGGTATAGTGTGTAAAGTGTAGAGTGTAGGGTATAGAGTGTAGAGTGTAGGGTATAGAGTGTAGGGTATAGAGTGTATGGAATAGAGTGTAGGGTATAGTGTGTAGAGTGTAGGGTATAGAGTGTAGGGTATAGAGCGTAGGGTGTAGGGTATAGAGTGTAGGGTATAGAGTGTAGGGTATAGAGTGTAGAGTGTAGGGTATAGAGTGTATGGTATAGAGTGTAGGGTGTAGAGTGTAGGGTATAGAGTGTAGAGTGTAGGGTATAGAGTGTAGAGTGTAGGGTATAGAGTGTAGAGTGTATGGGATAGAGTGTAGGGGATAGAGTGTATGGTATAGAGTGTATGGTATAGAGTGTAGGGTATAGAGTGTAGGGTATAGAGTGTAGAGTGTAGGGTATAGAGTGTAGGGTATAGAGTGTAGAGTGTAGGGTATAGAGTGTAGGGTATAGAGTGTAGAGTGTATGGTATAGTGTGTATGGTATAGAGTGTATGATATAGATGGTAGGGTATAGAGTGTAGGGTATAGAGTGTAGAGTGTAGGGTATAGAGTGTAGAGTGTAGGGTATAGAGTGTAGGGTATAGAGTTTAGAGTGTAGGGTATACAGTGTAGGGTATAGAGTGTAGAGTGTATGGTATAGAGTGTAGGGGATAGAGTGTATGGTATAGAGTGTAGAGTGTAGGGTATAGAGTGTAGGGTATAGAGTGTATGGAATAGAGTGTAGGGTATAAAGTGTAGAGTGTAGGGTATAGAGTGTAGGGTATAGAGCGTAGGGTGTAGGGTATAGAGTGTAAGGTATAGATTGTAGGGTATAGAGTGTAGAGTGTAGGGTATAGAGTGTATGGTATAGAGTGTAGGGTGTAGAGTGTAGGGTATAGAGTGTAGAGTGTAGGGTATAGAGTGTAGGGTATAGAGTGTATGTTATACAGTGTAGAGTGTAGGGTATAGAGTGTATAGTGTAGGGTATAGAGTGTCGGGTATAGAGTGTAGGGTATAGAGCGTATGGTATAGAGTGTAGGGTATAGAGTGTAGGGTATAGAGTGTAGGGTATAGAGTGTGGGGTATAGAGTGTAGAGTGTAGGGTATAGATTGTAGGGTATAGAGTGTAGAGTGTAGGGTATAGAGTGTAGGGTATAGAATGTAGGGTTTAGAGTGTAGGGTATAGAGTGTAGGGTATAGAGTGTAGATTGTAGGGTATAGATTGTAGGGTATGGATTGTATGGTATAGAGTGTAGGGTATAGAGTGTAGGGTATAGAGTGTAGAGTGTACTGGTTACAGTGTAGGGTATAGAGTGTAGGGTATAGAATGTATGGAATAGAGTGTAGGGTATAGAGTGCATGGAATAGAGTGTAGAGTGTAGGGTATAGAGTGTAGGGTATAGAGTGTATGGTATAGAGTGTAGGGAATAGAGTGTAGGGTATAGAGTGTACTGATTACAGTGTAGGGTATAGAGTGTAGGGTATAGAATGTATGGAATAGAGTGTAGGGTATAGAGTATAGAGTGTAGGGCATAGAGTGTAGGGTATAGAGTGTAGGGTATAGAGTGCAGGGTGTAGAGTGTAGGGTATAGAGTGTAGAGTGTAGGGTATAGAGTGTATGGTATAGAGTGTAGAGTGTAGGGTATAGAGTGTAGGGTATAGAGTGTAGAGTGTAGGGTATAGAGTGTAGGGTATAGAGTGTAGAGTGTAGGGTATAGGGTGTAGAGTATAGAGTGTAGGGTATAGAGTGTAGGGTATAGAGTGTAGAGTGTAGGGTATAGAGTGTAGGGTATAGAGTGTAGGGTATAGAGTGTAGAGTGTAGGGTATAGAGTGTATGGTATAGAGTGTAGGGTATAGAGTGTAGAGTGTAGGGTATAGAGTGTAGGGTATAGAGTGTAGGGTATAGAGTGTAGGGTATAGAGTGTAGGGTATAGAGTGTAGGGTATAGAGTGTAGAGTGTAGGGTATAGAGTGTAGGGTATGGAGTGTAGGGTATAGAGTGTAGGGTATAGAGTGTAGAGTGTAGGTATTAGAGTGTATGGTATAGAGTGTAGGGTATAGAGTGTAGAGTATAGGGTATAGAGTGTAGAGTATGGAGTGTAGAGTATAGAGTATAGGTTATAGAGTGTAGAGTGTAGGGATTAGAGTGTAGGGCATAGAGTGTAGGTCATAGAGTGTATAGTGTAGGGTATAGAGTGTAGGGTATAGAGTATAGAGTGTAGGGTATAGAGTGTAGGGTATAGAGTGTAGGGTATAGAGTGTAGAGTGTAGGGTATAGAGTGTATGGTATAGAATGTAGGGTATAGAGTGAAGGGTATAGAGTGTAGAGTGTAGGGTATAGAGTGTAGGGTATAGAGTGTAGGATATAGAGTGTAGAGTGTAGGGTATAGAGTGTAGGGCATAGTGTGTAGGGTATAGATTGTAGGGTATAGAGTGTATAGTGTAGGGTATAGAGTGTAGGGTTTAGAGTGTATGGTATAGAGTGTAGGGAATAGAGTGTAGAGTGTATGGTATAGAGTGTAGAGTATAGAGTGTAGAGTGTAGGGTATAAAGTGTAGGGTATAGAGTGTAGGGTATAGAGTGTAGAGAGTAGGGTATAGAGTGTAGGGTATAAAGTGTAGGGTATAGAGTGTAGAGTGTAGGGATTAGAGTGTAGGGTATAGAGTGTAGGGTATACAGTGTAGAATGTACGGTATAGAGTGTAGGGTATAGAGTGTAGGGTATACTGTGTAGAGTGTAGGGTATAGAGTGTAAGGTATAGAGGGTAGGGTATAGAGTGTATGGTGTAGAGTGTAGGGTATAGAGTGTAGGGTATAGAGTGTAGGGTATAGCGTGTATGGTATAGAGTTTAGGGTATAGAGTGTAGGGTATAGAGTGTAAGCTATAAAGTGTAGGGTGTAGAGTGTAGGGTATAGAGTGTAGGGTATAGAGTGTAGGGTATAGAGTGTAGAGTGTAGGGTATAGAGTGTATGGTATAGAGTGTAAGCTATAAAGTGTAGGGTGTAGAGTGTAGGGTATAGAGTGTAGGGTATAGAGTGTAGGGTATAGAGTGTAGGGTATAGAGTGTGAGGTATAGAGCGTAGTGTGTAGGGTATAGAGTGTAGGGTATAGAGTGTAAGGTATAAAGTGAAGGGTGTAGAGTGTAGGGGATAGAGTGTAGGGTATAGAGTGTAGGGTATAGAGGGTAGGGTATAGAGTGTATGGTGTAGAGTGTAGAGTGTAGGGTATAGAGTGTAGGGTATAGAGTGTAGGGTATAGAGTGTATGGTATAGAGTGTAGGGTATAGAGTGTAAGGTATAATGTGTAGAGTGTAGGGTATAGAGTGTAGGGTATAGAGTGTAGGGTATAGAGTGTAGGGTATAGAGTGTAAGTTATAGAGTGTAGAGTGTAGGGTATAGAGTGTAAGGTATAGAGTGTAGGGTTTAGAGAGTAGGGTATAGAGTGTAGAGTGTAGGGTATAGAGTGTAGAGTGTGTGGTATAGAGTGCAGGGGATAGAGTGTAGAGTGTGAGGTATAGAGTGTAGGGTATAGAGTGTATGGTATGGAGTGTATGGTATAGATTGTAGGGTATAGAGTGTAGGGTATAGCGTGTAGAGTGTAGGGTATAGAGTGTATGGTATAGAGTGTATGGTATAGATTGTAGGGTATAGAGTGTAGGGTATAGATTGTAGAGAATAGGGTATAGAGTGTAGAGTGTAGGGTATAGAGTGTAGGGTATAGAGTGTAGAGTGTATGGTATAGAGTGCAGGGGATAGACTGTAGAGTGTGAGGTATAGAGTGTAGGGTATAGAGTGTATGGTATAGAGTGTATGGTATAGATTGTAGGGTATAGAGTGTAGGGTATAGAGTGTAGAGTGTAGGGTATAGAGTGTAGGGTATAAAGTGTAGGGTATAGAGTGTAGAGTGTAGGGTATAGAGGGTAGGGTATAGAGTGTATGGTATAGAGTGTATGGTATAGATTGTAGGGTATAGAGTGTAGGGTATAGAGTGTAGAGTGTAGGGGTAAGAGTGTAGAGTGTGAGGTATAGAGTGTATGGTATAGAGTGTATGGTATAGATTGTAGGGTATAGAGTGTAGGGTATAGAGTGTAGATTGTAGGGTATAGAGTGTAGAGTGTAGGGTATAGAGTGTAGGGTATAGAGTGTAGGGTATAGAGTGTAGAGTGTAGGGTATAGAGTGTAGAGTGTATGGTATAGAGTGCAGGGGATAGAGTGTAGAGTGTGAGGTATAGAGTGTAGGGTATAGAGTGTATGGTATAGAGTGTAGGGTATAGAGTGTAGGGTATAGAGTGTAGGGTATAGAGTGTAGGGTGTAGAGTGTATGGTATAGAGTGTATGGTATAGATTGTAGGGTATAGAGTGTAGGGTATAGAGTGTAGGGTATAGAGTGTATGGTATAGAGTGTAGGGTGTAGAGTGTAGGGTATAGAGTGTAGAGTGTAGGGTATAGAGTGTAGGGTATAGAGTGTATGGTATACAGTGTAGAGTGTAGGGTATAGAGTGTATAGTGTAGGGTATAGAGTGTCGGGTATAGAGTGTAGGGTATAGAGCGTATGGTATAGAGTGTAGGGTATAGAGTGTAGAGTGTAGGGTACAGAGTGGAGGGTATGGAGTGTAGGGTATAGAGTGTAGGGTATAGAGTTTAGGGTATAGAGTGTAGGGTATAGAGTGTAGAGTGTAGGGTATAGAGTGTAGGGTATAGAGTGTAGGGTATAGAGTGTAGAGTATAGAGCGTAGGGTATAGAGTGTAGGGTATAGAGTGTAGAGTGTAGAGTGTAGGGTATAGAGTGTAGGGTATAGAGTGTAGGGTATAGAGTGTAGAGTGTAGGGTATAGAGTGTATGGTATAGAGTGTAGGGTATAGAGTGTAGGGTATAGAGTGTAGGGTATAGAGTGTAGGGTATAGAGTGTAGACTATAGAGTGTAGGGTATAGAGTGTAGGGTATAGAGTGTAGAGTGTAGAGTGTAGGGTATAGAGTGTAGGGTATAGAGTGTAGGGTATAGAGTGTAGAGTGTAGGGTATAGAGTGTATGGTATAGAGTGTAGGGTATAGAGTGTAGGGTATAGAGTGTAGGGTATAGAGTGTAGGGTATAGAGTGTAGAGTGTACGGTATAGATTGTAGGGTATAGAGTGTAGAGTGTAGGGTATAGAGTGTAGGGTATAGAATGTAGGGTTTAGATTGTAGGGTATAGAGTGTAGGGTATAGAGTGTAGATTGTAGGGTATAGATTGTAGGGTATGGATTGTATGGTATAGAGTGTAGGGTATAGAGTGTAGGGTATAGAGTGTAGAGTGTACTGATTACAGTGTAGGGTATAGAGTGTAGGGTATAGAATGTATGGAATAGAGTGTAGGGTATAGAGTGTAGGGTATAGAGTGCATGGAATAGAGTGTAGAGTGTAGGGTATAGAGTGTAGGGTATAGAGTGTATGGTATAGAGTGTAGGGAATAGAGTGTAGGGTATAGAGTGTACTGATTACAGTGTAGGGTATAGAGTGTAGGGTATAGAATGTATGGAATAGAGTGTAGGGTATAGAGTATAGAGTGTAGGGTATAGAGTGCAGGGTATAGAGCGTAGGGTGTAGTGTATAGAGTGCAGGGTATAGAGTGTAGGGTATAGAGTGTAGAGTGTAGGGTATAGAGTGTATGGTATAGAGTGTAGAGTGTAGAGTGTAGGGTATAGAGTGTAGGGTATAGAGTGTAGAGTGTAGGGTATAGAGTGTAGGGTATAGAGTGTAGAGTGTAGGGTATAGGGTGTAGAGTATAGAGTGTAGGGTATAGAGTGTAGGGTATAGAGTGTAGAGTGTAGGGTATAGAGTGTAGAGTGTAGGGTATAGAGTGTATGGTATAGAGTGTAGGGTATAGAGTGTAGGGTATAGAGTGTAGGGTATAGAGTGTAGGGTATAGAGTGTAGGGTATAGAGTGTAGAGTGTAGGGTATAGAGTGTAGGGCATGGAGTGTAGGGTATAGAGTGTAGGGTATAGAGTGTAGAGTGTAGGGATTAGAGTGTATGGTATAGAGTGTAGGGTATAGAGTGTAGAGTATAGGGTATAGAGTGTAGAGTATGGAGTGTAGAGTATAGAGTGTAGGTTATAGAGTGTAGAGTGTAGGGATTAGAGTGTAGGGCATAGAGTGTAGGGCATAGAGTGTATAGTGTAGGCTATAGAGTGTAGGATATAGAGTATAGAGTGTAGGGTATAGAGTGTAGGGTATAGAGTGTAGAGTGTAGGGTATAGAGTGTAGAGTGTAGGGAATAGAGTGTAGGGTATAGAGTGCATGGAATAGAGTGTAGAGTGTATGGTATAGAGTGTAGGGTATAAAGTGTATGGTATAGAGTGTAGGGTACAGAGTGTAGGGTATAGAGTGTAGAGTGTAGGGATTAGACTGTAGGGTATAGAGTGTAGGGTATAGAATGTATGGAATAGAGTATAGGGTATAGAGTATAGAGTGTAGGGTATAGAGTGTAGGGTATAGAGCGTAGGGTGTAGGGTATAGAGTGTAGGGTATAGAGTGTAGGGTATAGAGTGTAGAGTGTAGGGTATAGAGTGTATGGTATAGAGTGTAGGGTATAGAGTGAAGGGTATAGAGTGTAGAGTGTAGGTATAGAGTGTATGGTATAGATTGTATGGTGTAGAGTGTATGGTATAGAGTTTAGGGTATAGAGTGTAGGGTATAGAGTGTAGGGTATAGAGTGTAGGGTATAGAGTGTAGGGTATAGAGTGTAGGGTATAGAGTGTAGGGTATAGAGTATAGAGTGTAGGGTATGGAGTGTAGGGTATAGAGTGTAGGGTATAGAGTGTAGAGTGTAGGGATTAGAGTGTATGGTATAGAGTGTAGGGTATAGAGTGTAGAGTATAGGGTATAGAGTGTAGAGTATGGAGTGTAGAGTATAGAGTGTAGGTTATAGAGTGTAGAGTGTAGGGATTAGAGTGTAGGGCATAGAGTGTATAGTGTAGGGTATAGAGTGTAGGGTATAGAGTATAGAGTGTAGGGTATAGAGTGTAGGGTATAGAGTGTAGAGTGTAGGGTATAGAGTGTAGAGTGTAGGGAATAGAGTGTAGGGTATAGAGTGCATGGAATAGAGTGTAGAGTGTATGGTATAGAGTGTAGGGTATAAAGTGTATGGTATAGAGTGTAGGGTACAGAGTGTAGGGTATAGAGTATAGAGTGTAGGGTATAGAGTGTAGGGTATAGAGCGTAGGGTGTAGGGTATAGAGTGTAGGGTATAGAGTGTAGGGTATAGAGTGTAGAGTGTAGGGTATAGATTGTATGGTATAGAGTGTAGGGTATAGAGTGAAGGGTATAGAGTGTAGAGTGTAGGTATAGAGTGTATGGTATAGATTGTATGGTGTAGAGTGTATGGTATAGAGTTTAGGGTATAGAGTGTATGGTATAGAGTGTAGGGTATAGAGTGTAGAGTGTAGGGTATAGAGTGTAGGGTATAGAGTGTAGGGCATAGTGTGTAGGGTATAGATTGTAGGGTATAGAGTGTATAGTGTAGGGTATAGAGTGTAGGGTTTAGAGTGTATGGTATAGAGTGTAGGGAATAGAGTGTAGAGTGTATGGTATAGAGTGTAGGGTATAGAGTGTAGAGTGTACGGTATAAAGTGTAGGGTATAGAGTGTAGGGTATAGAGTGTAGAGAGTAGGGTATAGAGTGTAGGGTATAAAGTGTAGGGTATAGAGTGTAGAGTGTAGGGATTAGAGTGTAGGGTATAGAGTGTAGGGTATAGAGTGTAGAATGTACGGTATAGAGTGTAGGGTATAGAGTATAGAGTGTAGGGTATAGAGTGTAGGGTATAGTGTGTAAAGTGTAGAGTGTAGGGTATAGAGTGTAGAGTGTAGGGTATAGAGTGTAGGGTATAGAGTGTATGGAATAGAGTGTAGGGTATAGTGTGTAGAGTGTAGGGTATAGAGTGTAGGGTATAGAGCGTAGGGTGTTGGGTATAGAGTGTAGGGTATAGAGTGTAGGGTATAGAGTGTAGAGTGTAGGGTATAGAGTGTATGGTATAGAGTGTAGGGTGTAGAGTGTAGGGTATATAGTGTAGAGTGTAGGGTATAGAGTGTAGAGTGTAGGGTATAGAGTGTAGAGTGTATGGGATAGAGTGTAGGGGATAGAGTGTATGGTATAGAGTGTATGGTATAGAGTGTAGGGTATAGAGTGTAGGGTATAGAGTGTAGAGTGTAGGGTATAGATTGTAGGGTATAGAGTGTAGAGTGTAGGGTATAGAGTGTAGGGTATAGAGTGTAGAGTGTATGGTATAGTGTGTATGGTATAGAGTGTATGATATAGATTGTAGGGTATAGAGTGTAGGGTATAGAGTGTAGAGTGTAGGGTATAGAGTGTAGAGTGTAGGGTATAGAGTGTAGGGTATAGAGTTTAGAGTGTAGGGTATACAGTGTAGGGTATAGAGTGTAGAGTGTATGGTATAGAGTGTAGGGGATAGAGTGTATGGTATAGAGTGTAGAGTGTAGGGTATAGAGTGTAGGGTATAGAGTGTATGGAATAGAGTGTAGGGTATAAAGTGTAGAGTGTAGGGTATAGAGTGTAGGGTATAGAGCGTAGGGTGTAGGGTATAGAGTGTAAGGTATAGAGTGTAGGGTATAGAGTGTAGAGTGTAGGGTATAGAGTGTATGGTATAGAGTGTAGGGTGTAGAGTGTAGGGTATAGAGTGTAGAGTGTAGGGTATAGAGTGTAGGGTATAGAGTGTATGTTATACAGTGTAGAGTGTAGGGTATAGAGTGTATAGTGTAGGGTATAGAGTGTCGGGTATAGAGTGTAGGGTATAGAGCGTATGGTATAGAGTGTAGGGTATAGAGTCGAGGGTATGGAGTGTAGGGTATAGAGTGTAGGGTATAGAGTTTAGGGTATAGAGTGTAGGGTATAGAGTGTAGGGTATAGAGTGTAGAGTATAGAGTGTAGGGTATAGAGTGTAGGGTATAGAGTGTAGAGTGTAGGGTATAGAGTGTAGAGTGTATGGTATAGAGTGCAGGGGATAGAGTGTAGAGTGTGAGGTATAGAGTGTAGGGTATAGAGTGTATGGTATAGAGTGTAGGGTATAGAGTGTAGGGTATAGAGTGTAGGGTGTAGAGTGTATGGTATAGAGTGTATGGTATAGATTGTAGGGTATAGAGTGTAGGGTATAGAGTGTAGAGTGTAGGGTATAGAGTGTAGAGTGTAGGGTATAGAGTGTAGGGTGTAGAGTGTAGAGTGTAGGGTGTAGAGTGTAGGGTATAGAGTGTATGGTATAGAGTGCAGGGGATAGAGTGTAGAGTGTGAGGTATAGAGTGTAGGGTATAGAGTGTATGGTATAGAGTGTATGGTATAGATTGTAGGGCATAGAGTGTAGGGTATAGAGTGTAGAGTGTAGGGTATAGAGTGTAGGGTATAGAGTGTAGGGTATAGAGTGTATGGTATAGAGTGTATGGTATAGATTGTAGGGTATAGAGTGTAGGGTATAGAGTGTAGAGTGTAGGGTATAGAGTGTAGAGTGTAGGTTATAGAGTGTAGGGTATAGAGTGCAGAGTGTAGGGTATAGAGTGTAGAGTGTATGGTATAGAGTGTAGGGGATAAAGTGTATGGTATAGAGTGTAGGGGATAAAGTGTATGGTATAGAGTGTATGGTATAGAGTGTAGAGTATAGAGTGTAGGGTATAGAGTGTAGAGTGTAGGGTATAGAGTGTAGGGTATAGAGTGTAGGGTATAGAGTGTAGGGTGTAGAGATTAGGGTATAGAGTGTAGGGTATAGGGTGTAGGGTATAGAGTGTAGGGTGTAGAGTGTAGGGTATATAGTGTAGGGTATAGAGTGTAGGGTATAGAGTGTAGGGTATAGCGTGTAGGGTATAGAGTGTAGGTTATAGAGTGTAGGGTATAGAGTGTAGGGTATAAAGTGTAGAGTGTAGGGTATAGAGTGTATGGTATAGAGTGTAGAGTGTAGGGTATAGAGTGTATGGTATAGATTGTAGGGTGTAGAATGTATGTTATAGAGTGTAGGGTATAGAGTGTATGGTATAGATTGTAGGGTGTAGAATGTATGTTATAGAGTGTAGGGTATAGAGTGTATGGTATAGAGATTAGAGTGTAGGGTATAGAGTGTAGGGTATAGAGTGTATGGTATAGAGTCTAGGGTATAGAGTGTAGAGTGTAGGGTATAGAGTGTATGGTATAGAGTGTAGGGTATAGAGTGTAGGGTGTAGAGTGTATGGTATAGAGTGTAGGGTATAGTGTGTAGAGTGTAGGGTATAGAGTGTAGGGTATAGAGTGTAGGGTATAGAGTGTAGAGTGTAGAGTATAGAGTGTAGAGTTTAGGGTATAGAGTGTAGAGTGTAGGGTATAGAGTGTAGGGTATAGAGTGTAGGGTATTGAGTGTAGGGTATAGAGTGTAGAGTGTAGGGTATAGAGTGTAAGGTATAGAGTGTAGGGTATAGAGTGTAGGGTATAGAGTGTAGAGTATAGAGTGTAGGGTATAGAGTGTAGAGTGTAGCGTATAGAGTGTAGGGTATAGAGTGTAGGGTATAGTGTGTATGGTATAGAGTTTAGGGTATAGAGTGTATGGTATAGAGCGTAGGGTATCGAGTGTAGAGTGTAGGGTATAGAGTGTAGATTGTAGGGTATAGAGTGTAGGGTATATAGTGTAGAGTGTATGGTATAGAGTGTAGGGTATAGAGTGTGTGGTATAGAGTGTATGGTATAGCGTGTAGGGTATGGAGTGTATGGTATAGATTGTAGAGTGTAGGGTATAGAGTGTAGGGTATAAAGTGTAGAGTGTAGGGTATAGAGTGTATGGTATAGAGTGTAGAGTGTAGGGTATAGAGTGTATGGTATAGATTGTAGGGTGTAGAATGTATGTTATAGAGTGTAGGGTATAGAGTGTATGGTATAGATTGTAGGGTGTAGAATGTATGTTATAGAGTGTAGGGTATAGAGTGTATGGTATAGAGATTAGAGTGTAGGGTATAGAGTGTAGGGTATAGAGTGTATGGTATAGAGTCTAGGGTATAGAGTGTAGAGTGTAAGGTATAGAGTGTATGGTATAGAGTGTAGGGTATAGAGTGTAGGGTGTAGAGTGTATGGTATAGAGTGTAGGGTATAGTGTGTAGAGTGTAGGGTATAGAGTGTAGGGTATAGAGTGTAGGGTATAGAGTGTAGAGTGTAGAGTATAGAGTGTAGAGTTTAGGGTATAGAGTGTAGAGTGTAGGGTATAGAGTGTAGGGTATAGAGTGTAGGGTATTGAGTGTAGGGTATAGAGTGTAGAGTGTAGGGTATAGAGTGTAAGGTATAGAGTGTAGGGTATAGAGTGTAGGGTATAGAGTGTAGAGTATAGAGTGTAGGGTATAGAGTGTAGAGTGTAGCGTATAGAGTGTAGGGTATAGAGTGTAGGGTATAGTGTGTATGGTATAGAGTTTAGGGTATAGAGTGTATGGTATAGAGCGTAGGGTATCGAGTGTAGAGTGTAGGGTATAGAGTGTAGATTGTAGGGTATAGAGTGTAGGGTATATAGTGTAGAGTGTATGGTATAGAGTGTAGGGTATAGAGTGTGTGGTATAGAGTGTATGGTATAGCGTGTAGGGTATGGAGTGTATGGTATAGATTGTAGAGTGTAGGGTATAGTGTGTAGGGTATAGAGTGTAGGGTATAGAGTGTAGGGCATAGAGTGTAGGGTATAGATTGTAGGGTATAGAGTGTAGAGTGTAGGGTATAGAGTGTAGAGTATAGAGTGTATGGTATAGAGTGTAGAGTGTAGGGTATAGAGTGTATAGTGTAGGTTATAGAGTGTAGGGTATAGAGTAAAGGGTATAGAGTGTATGGTATAGAGTGTAGGGAATAGAGTGTAGAGTGTAGGGTATATAGTGTATGGTATAGAGTGTAGGGTATAGAGTGTAGGGTATATAGTGTAGGGTATAGAGTGTAGGGTATAGAGTGTAGGGTATAGAGTGTAGAGTGTAGGGTATAGAGTGTAGGGTATAGAGTGTAGGGTATAGAGTGTAGGGTATAGAGTGTAGAGTGTAGGGATTAGAGTGTAGGGTATAGCATGTAGGGTAAAGAGTGTAGAGTGTAGGGTATAGAGTGTAGGGTATAGAGTGTAGGCTATAGAGTGTAGGGTATATAGTGTAAAGTGTAGAGTGTAAGGTATAGAGTGTAGAGTGTAGTGTATAGAGTGTAGGGTATAGAGTGTATGGAATAGAGTATAGGGTATAAAGTGTAGAGTGTAGGGTATAGAGTGTAGGGTATAGAGCGTAGGGTGTAGGGTATAGAGTGTAAGGTATAGAGTGTAGGGTATAGAGTGTAGAGTGCAGGGTATAGAGTGTATGGTATAGAGTGTAGGGTGTAGAGTGTAGGGTATAGAGTGTAGAGTGTAGGGTATAGAGTGTAGGGTATAGAGTGTATGGTATACAGTGTAGAGTGTAGGGTATAGAGTGTATAGTGTAGGGTATAGAGTGTCGGGTATAGAGTGTAGGGTATAGAGCGTATGGTATAGAGTGTAGGGTATAGAGTGTAGAGTGTAGGGTACAGAGTGGAGGGTATGGAGTGTAGGGTATAGAGTGTAGGGTATAGAGTTTAGGGTATAGAGTGTAGGGTATAGAGTGTAGAGTGTAGGGTATAGAGTGTAGGGTATAGAGTGTAGGGTATAGAGTGTAGAGTATAGAGTGTAGGGTATAGAGTGTAGGGTATAGAGTGTAGAGTGTAGAGTGTAGGGTATAGAGTGTAGGGTATAGAGTGTAGGGTATAGAGTGTAGAGTGTAGGGTATAGAGTGTATGGTATAGAGTGTAGGGTATAGAGTGTAGGGTATAGAGTGTAGGGTATAGAGTGTAGGGTATAGAGTGTAGAGTGTACGGTATAGAATGTAGGGTATAGAGTGTAGAGTGTAGGGTATAGAGTGTAGGGTATAGAATGTAGGGTTTAGATTGTAGGGTATAGAGTGTAGGGTATAGAGTGTAGATTGTAGGGTATAGATTGTAGGGTATGGATTGTATGGTATAGAGTGTAGGGTATAGAGTGTAGGGTATAGAGTGTAGAGTGTACTGATTACAGTGTAGGGTATAGAGTGTAGGGTATAGAATGTATGGAATAGAGTGTAGGGTATATAGTATAGAGTGTAGGGTATAGAGTGTAGGGTATAGAGCGTAGGGTGTAGTGTATAGAGTGCAGGGTATAGAGTGTAGGGTATAGAGTGTAGAGTGTAGGGTATAGAGTGTATGGTATAGAGTGTAGAGTGTAGAGTGTAGGGTATAGAGTGTAGGGTATAGAGTGTAGAGTGTAGGGTATAGAGTGTAGGGTATAGAGTGTAGAGTGTAGGGTATAGGGTGTAGAGTATAGAGTGTAGGGTATAGAGTGTAGGGTATAGAGTGTAGAGTGTAGGGTATAGAGTGTATGGTATAGAGTGTAGAGTGTAGAGTGTAGGGTATAGAGTGTAGGGTATAGAGTGTAGAGTGTAGGGTATAGAGTGTAGGGTATAGAGTGTAGAGTGTAGGGTATAGGGTGTAGAGTATAGAGTGTAGGGTATAGAGTGTAGGGTATAGAGTGTAGAGTGTAGGGTATAGAGTGTAGGGTATAGAGTGTAGAGTGCAGGGTATAGAGTGTATGGTATAGAGTGTAGGGTATAGAGTGTAGGGTATAGAGTGTAGGGTATAGAGTGTAGGGTATAGAGTGTAGGGTATAGAGTGTAGAGTGTAGGGTATAGAGTGTAGGGCATGGAGTGTAGGGTATAGAGTGTAGGGTATAGAGTGTAGAGTGTAGGGATTAGAGTGTATGGTATAGAGTGTAGGGTATAGAGTGTAGAGTATAGGGTATAGAGTGTAGAGTATGGAGTGTAGAGTATAGAGTGTAGGTTATAGAGTGTAGAGTGTAGGGATTAGAGTGTAGGGCATAGAGTGTAGGGCATAGAGTGTATAGTGTAGGGTATAGAGTGTAGGATATAGAGTATAGAGTGTAGGGTATAGAGTGTAGGGTATAGAGTGTAGAGTGTAGGGTATAGAGTGTAGAGTGTAGGGAATAGAGTGTAGGGTATAGAGTGCATGGAATAGAGTGTAGAGTGTATGGTATAGAGTGTAGGGTATAAAGTGTATGGTATAGAGTGTAGGGTACAGAGTGTAGGGTATAGAGTGTAGAGTGTAGGGATTAGACTGTAGGGTATAGAGTGTAGGGTATAGAATGTATGGAATAGAGTATAGGGTATAGAGTATAGAGTGTAGGGTATAGAGTGTAGGGTATAGAGCGTAGGGTGTAGGGTATAGAGTGTAGGGTATAGAGTGTAGGGTATAGAGTGTAGAGTGTAGGGTATAGAGTGTATGGTATAGAGTGTAGGGTATAGAGTGAAGGGTATAGAGTGTAGAGTGTAGGTATAGAGTGTATGGTATAGATTGTATGGTGTAGAGTGTATGGTATAGAGTTTAGGGTATAGAGTGTAAGGTATAGAGTGTAGGGTATAGAGTGTAGGGTATAGAGTGTAGGGTATAGAGTGTAGGGTATAGAGTGTAGAGTGTAGGGTATAGAGTGTAGGGTATGGAGTGTAGGGTATAGAGTGTAGGGTATAGAGTGTAGAGTGTAGGGATTAGAGTGTATGGTATACAGTGTAGGGTATAGAGTGTAGAGTATAGGGTATAGAGTGTAGAGTATGGAGTGTAGAGTATAGAGTGTAGGTTATAGAGTGTAGAGTGTAGGGATTAGAGTGTAGGGCATAGAGTGTAGGGCATAGAGTGTATAGTGTAGGGTATAGAGTGTAGGGTATAGAGTATAGAGTGTAGGGTATAGAGTGTAGGGTATAGAGTGTAGAGTGTAGGGTATAGAGTGTAGAGTGTAGGGAATAGAGTGTAGGGTATAGAGTGCATGGAATAGAGTGTAGAGTGTATGGTATAGAGTGTAGGGTATAAAGTGTATGGTATAGAGTGTAGGGTACAGAGTGTAGGGTATAGAGTATAGAGTGTAGGGTATAGAATGTAGGGTATAGAGCGTAGGGTGTAGGGTATAGAGTGTAGGGTATAGAGTGTAGGGTATAGAGTGTAGAGTGTAGGGTATAGATTGTATGGTATAGAGTGTAGGGTATAGAGTGAAGGGTATAGAGTGTAGAGTGTAGGTATAGAGTGTATGGTATAGATTGTATGGTGTAGAGTTTATGGTATAGAGTTTAGGGTATAGAGTGTATGGTATAGAGTGTAGGGTATAGAGTGTAGAGTGTAGGGTATAGAGTGTAGGGTATAGAGTGTAGGGCATAGTGTGTAGGGTATAGATTGTAGGGTATAGAGTGTATAGTGTAGGGTATAGAGTGTAGGGTTTAGAGTGTATGGTATAGAGTGTAGGGAATAGAGTGTAGAGTGTATGGTATAGAGTGTAGGGTATAAAGTGTAGAGTGTACGGTATAAAGTGTAGGGTATAGAGTGTAGGGTATAGAGTGTAGGGTATAGAGTGTAGGGTATAGAGTGTAGAGTGTAGGGTATAGAGTGTAGGGTATAGAGTGTAGGGCATAGTGTGTAGGGTATAGATTGTAGGGTATAGAGTGTAGAGTGTAGGGTATAGAGTGTAGAGTGTAGGGTATAGAGTGTAGGGTATAGAGTGTATGGAATAGAGTGTAGGGTATAGTGTGTAGAGTGTAGGGTATAGAGTGTAGGGTATAGAGCGTAGGGTGTTGGGTATAGAGTGTAGGGTATAGAGTGTAGGGTATAGAGTGTAGAGTGTAGGGTATAGAGTGTATGGTATAGAGTGTAGGGTGTAGAGTGTAGGGTATAGAGTGTAGAGTGTAGGGTATAGAGTGTAGAGTGTAGGGTATAGAGTGTAGAGTGTATGGGATAGAGTGTAGGGGATAGAGTGTATGGTATAGAGTGTATGGTATAGAGTGTAGGGTATAGAGTGTAGGGTATAGAGTGTAGAGTGTAGGGTATAGAGTGTAGGGTATAGAGTGTAGAGTGTAGGGTATAGAGTGTAGGGTATAGAGTGTAGAGTGTAGGGTATAGTGTGTATGGTATAGAGTGTATGATATAGATTGTAGGGTATAGAGTGTGGGGTATAGAGTGTAGAGTGTAGGGTATAGAGTGTAGAGTGTAGGGTATAGAGTGTAGGGTATAGAGTTTAGAGTGTAGGGTATACAGTGTAGGGTATAGAGTGTAGAGTGTATGGTATAGAGTGTAGGGGATAGAGTGTATGGTATAGAGTGTAGAGTGTAGGGTATAGAGTGTAGGGTATAGAGTGTATGGAATAGAGTGTAGGGTATAAAGTGTAGAGTGTAGGGTATAGAGTGTAGGGTATAGAGCGTAGGGTGTAGGGTATAGAGTGTAAGGTATAGAGTGTAGGGTATAGAGTGTAGAGTGTAGGGTATAGAGTGTATGGTATAGAGTGTAGGGTGTAGAGTGTAGGGTATAGAGTGTAGAGTGTAGGGTATAGAGTGTAGGGTATAGAGTGTATGTTATACAGTGTAGAGTGTAGGGTATAGAGTGTATAGTGTAGGGTATAGAGTGTCGGGTATAGAGTGTAGGGTATAGAGCGTATGGTATAGAGTGTAGGGTATAGAGTGGAGGGTATGGAGTGTAGGGTATAGAGTGTAGGGTATAGAGTTTAGGGTATAGAGTGTAGGGTATAGAGTGTAGAGTGTAGGGTATAGAGTGTAGGGTATAGAGTGTAGGGTATAGAGTGTAGAGTATAGAGTGTAGGGTATAGAGTGTAGGGTATAGAGTGTAGAGTGTAGGGTATAGAGTGTAGAGTGTATGGTATAGAGTGCAGGGGATAGAGTGTAGAGTGTGAGGTATAGAGTGTAGGGTATAGAGTGTATGGTATAGAGTGTAGGGTATAGAGTGTAGGGTATAGAGTGTAGGGTATAGAGTGTAGGGTGTAGAGTGTATGGTATAGAGTGTATGGTATAGATTGTAGGGTATAGAGTGTAGGGTATAGAGTGTAGAGTGTAGGGTATATAGTGTAGAGTGTAGGGTATAGAGTGTAGGGTGTAGAGTGTAGAGTGTAGGGTGTAGAGTGTAGGGTATAGAGTGTAGAGTGTATGGTATAGAGTGCAGGGGATAGAGTGTAGAGTGTGAGGTATAGAGTGTAGGGTATAGAGTGTATGGTATAGAGTGTATGGTATAGATTGTAGGGCATAGAGTGTAGGGTATAGAGTGTAGAGTGTAGGGTATAGAGTGTAGGGTATAGAGTGTAGGGTATAGAGTGTATGGTACAGAGTGTATGGTATAGATTGTAGGGTATAGAGTGTAGGGTATAGAGTGTAGAGTGTAGGGTATAGAGTGTAGAGTGTAGGTTATAGAGTGTAGGGTATAGAGTGCAGAGTGTAGGGTATAGAGTGTAGAGTGTATGGTATAGAGTGTAGGGGATAAAGTGTATGGTATAGAGTGTAGGGGATAAAGTGTATGGTATAGAGTGTATGGTATAGAGTGTAGAGTATAGAGTGTAGGGTATAGAGTGTAGAGTGTAGGGTACAGAGTGTAGGGTATAGAGTGTAGGGTATAGAGTGTAGGGTGTAGAGATTAGGGTATAGAGTGTAGGGTATAGGGTGTAGGGTATAGAGTGTAGGGTGTAGAGTGTAGGGTATATAGTGTAGGGTATAGAGTGTAGGGTATAGAGTGTAGGGTATAGCGTGTAGGGTATAGAGTGTAGGTTATAGAGTGTAGGGTATAGAGTGTAGGGTATAAAGTGTAGAGTGTAGGGTATAGAGTGTATGGTATAGAGTGTAGAGTGTAGGGTATAGAGTGTATGGTATAGATTGTAGGGTGTAGAATGTATGTTATAGAGTGTAGGGTATAGAGTGTATGGTATAGATTGTAGGGTGTAGAATGTATGTTATAGAGTGTAGGGTATAGAGTGTATGGTATAGAGATTAGAGTGTAGGGTATAGAGTGTAGGGTATAGAGTGTATGGTATAGAGTCTAGGGTATAGAGTGTAGAGTGTAGGGTATAGAGTGTATGGTATAGAGTGTAGGGTATAGAGTGTAGGGTGTAGAGTGTATGGTATAGAGTGTAGGGTATAGAGTGTAGGGTATAGAGTGTAGAGTGTAGAGTATAGAGTGTAGAGTTTAGGGTATAGAGTGTAGAGTGTAGGGTATAGAGTGTAGGGTATAGAGTGTAGGGTATTGAGTGTAGGGTATAGAGTGTAGAGTGTATGGTATAGAGTGTAGGGGATAAAGTGTATGGTATACAGTGTAGGGGATAAAGTGTATGGTATAGAGTGTATGGTATAGAGTGTAGAGTATAGAGTGTAGGGTATAGAGTGTAGAGTGTAGGGTACAGAGTGTAGGGTATAGAGTGTAGGGTATAGAGTGTAGGGTGTAGAGATTAGGGTATAGAGTGTAGGGTATAGGGTGTAGGGTATAGAGTGTAGGGTGTAGAGTGTAGGGTATATAGTGTAGGGTATAGAGTGTAGGGTATAGAGTGTAGGGTATAGCGTGTAGGGTATAGAGTGTAGGTTATAGAGTGTAGGGTATAGAGTGTAGGGTATAAAGTGTAGAGTGTAGGGTATAGAGTGTATGGTATAGAGTGTAGAGTGTAGGGTATAGAGTGTATGGTATAGATTGTAGGGTGTAGAATGTATGTTATAGAGTGTAGGGTATAGAGTGTATGGTATAGATTGTAGGGTGTAGAATGTATGTTATAGAGTGTAGGGTATAGAGTGTATGGTATAGAGATTAGAGTGTAGGGTATAGAGTGTAGGGTATAGAGTGTATGGTATAGAGTCTAGGGTATAGAGTGTAGAGTGTAGGGTATAGAGTGTATGGTATAGAGTGTAGGGTATAGAGTGTAGGGTGTAGAGTGTATGGTATAGAGTGTAGGGTATAGAGTGTAGGGTATAGAGTGTAGAGTGTAGAGTATAGAGTGTAGAGTTTAGGGTATAGAGTGTAGAGTGTAGGGTATAGAGTGTAGGGTATAGAGTGTAGGGTATTGAGTGTAGGGTATAGAGTGTAGAGTGTAGGGTATAGAGTGTAAGGTATAGAGTGTAGGGTATAGAGTGTAGGGTATAGAGTGTAGAGTATAGAGTGTAGGGTATAGAGTGTAGAGTGTAGCGTATAGAGTGTAGGGTATAGAGTGTAGGGTATAGTGTGTATGGTATAGAGTTTAGGGTATAGAGTGTATGGTATAGAGCGTAGAGTATCGAGTGTAGAGTGTAGGGTATAGAGTGTAGATTGTAGGGTATAGAGTGTAGGGTATATAGTGTAGAGTGTATGGTATAGAGTGTAGGGTATAGAGTGTGTGGTATAGAGTGTATGGTATAGCGTGTAGGGTATGGAGTGTATGGTATAGATTGTAGAGTGTAGGGTATAGTGTGTAGGGTATAGAGTGTAGGGTATAGAGTGTAGGGCATAGAGTGTAGGGTATAGATTGTAGGGTATAGAGTGTAGAGTGTAGAGTGTAGGGTATAGAGTGTAGAGTATAGAGTGTATGGTATAGAGTGTAGAGTGTAGGGTATAGAGTGTATAGTGTAGGTTATAGAGTGTATGGTATAGAGTGTAGGGAATAGAGTGTAGAGTGTAGGGTATATAGTGTATGGTATAGAGTGTAGGGTATAGAGTGTAGGGTATATAGTGTAGGGTATAGAGTGTAGGGTATAGAGTGTAGGGCATAGAGTGTAGGGTATAGAGTGTAGAGTGTAGGGTATAGAGTGTAGGGTATAGAGTGTAGGGTATAGAGTGTAGGGTATAGAGTGTAGAGTGTAGGGATTAGAGTGTAGGGTATAGAATGTAGGGTATAGAGTGTAGAGTGTAGGGTATAGAGTGTAGGGTATAGAGTGTAGGCTATAGAGTGTAGGGTATATAGTGTAAAGTGTAGAGTGTAAGGTATAGAGTGTAGAGTGTAGTGTATAGAGTGTAGGGTATAGAGTGTATGGAATAGAGTGTAGGGTATAAAGTGTAGAGTGTAGGGTATAGAGTGTAGGGTATAGAGCGTAGGGTGTAGGGTATAGAGTGTAAGGTATAGAGTGTAGGGTATAGAGTGTAGAGTGTAGGGTATAGAGTGTATGGTATAGAGTGTAGGGTGTAGAGTGTAGGGTATAGAGTGTAGAGTGTAGGGTATAGAGTGTAGGGTATAGAGTGTATGGTATACAGTGTAGAGTGTAGGGTATAGAGTGTATAGTGTAGGGTATAGAGTGTCGGGTATAGAGTGTAGGGTATAGAGCGTATGGTATAGAGTGTAGGGTATAGAGTGTAGAGTGTAGGGTACAGAGTGGAGGGTATGGAGTGTAGGGTATAGAGTGTAGGGTATAGAGTTTAGGGTATAGAGTGTAGGGTATAGAGTGTAGAGTGTAGGGTATAGAGTGTAGGGTATAGAGTGTAGGGTATAGAGTGTAGAGTATAGAGTGTAGGGTATAGAGTGTAGGGTATAGAGTGTAGAGTGTAGAGTGTAGGGTATAGAGTGTAGGGTATAGAGTGTAGGGTATAGAGTGTAGAGTGTAGGGTATAGAGCGTATGGTATAGAGTGTAGGGTATAGAGTGTAGGGTATAGAGTGTAGGGTATAGAGTGTAGGGTATAGAGTGTAGAGTGTAGGGTATAGATTGTAGGGTATAGAGTGTAGAGTGTAGGGTATAGAGTGTAGGGTATAGAATGTAGGGTTTAGATTGTAGGGTATAGAGTGTAGGGTATAGAGTGTAGATTGTAGGGTATAGATTGTAGGGTATGGATTGTATGGTATAGAGTGTAGGGTATAGAGTGTAGGGTATAGAGTGTAGAGTGTACTGATTACAGTGTAGGGTATAGAGTGTAGGGTATAGAGTGTAGGGTATAGAGTGTAGGGTATAGAGTGTAGGGTATAGAGTGTAGAGTGTAGGGTATAGATTGTAGGGTATAGAGTGTAGAGTGTAGGGTATAGAGTGTAGGGTATAGAATGTAGGGTTTAGATTGTAGGGTATAGAGTGTAGGGTATAGAGTGTAGATTGTAGGGTATAGATTGTAGGGTATGGATTGTATGGTATAGAGTGTAGGGTATAGAGTGTAGGGTATAGAGTGTAGAGTGTACTGATTACAGTGTAGGGTATAGAGTGTAGGGTATAGAATGTATGGAATAGAGTTTAGGGTATAGAGTGTAGGGTATAGAGTGCATGGAATAGAGTGTAGAGTGTAGGGTATAGAGTGTAGGGTATAGAGTGTATGGTATAGAGTGTAGGGAATAGAGTGTAGGGTATAGAGTGTACTGATTACAGTGTAGGGTATAGAGTGTAGGGTATAGAATGCATGGAATAGAGTGTAGGGTATAGAGTATAGAGTGTAGGGTATAGAGTGTAGGGTATAGAGCGTAGGGTGTAGTGTATAGAGTGCAGGGTATAGAGTGTAGGGTATAGAGTGTAGAGTGTAGGGTATAGAGTGTATGGTATAGAGTGTAGAGTGTAGAGTGTAGGGTATAGAGTGTAGGGTATAGAGTGTAGGGTATAGAGTGTAGGGTATAGAGTGTAGGGTATAGAGTGTAGAGTGTAGGGTATAGAGTGTAGGGTATAGAGTGTAGAGTGTAGGGTATAGAGTGTATGGTATAGAGTGTAGGGTATAGAGTGTAGGGTATAGAGTGTAGGGTATAGAGTGTAGGGTATAGAGTGTAGGGTATAGAGTGTAGAGTGTAGGGTATAGAGTGTAGGGCATGGAGTGTAGGGTATAGAGTGTAGGGTATAGAGTGTAGAGTGTAGGGATTAGAGTGTATGGTATAGAGTGTAGGGTATAGAGTGTAGAGTATAGGGTATAGAGTGTAGAGTATGGAGTGTAGAGTATAGAGTGTAGGTTATAGAGTGTAGAGTGTAGGGATTAGAGTGTAGGGCATAGAGTGTAGGGCATAGAGTGTATAGTGTAGGGTATAGAGTGTAGGATATAGAGTATAGAGTGTAGGGTATAGAGTGTAGGGTATAGAGTGTAGAGTGTAGGGTATAGAGTGTAGAGTGTAGGGAATAGAGTGTAGGGTATAGAGTGCATGGAATAGAGTGTAGAGTGTATGGTATAGAGTGTAGGGTATAAAGTGTATGGTATAGAGTGTAGGGTACAGAGTGTAGGGTATAGAGTGTAGAGTGTAGGGATTAGACTGTAGGGTATAGAGTGTAGGGTATAGAATGTATGGAATAGAGTATAGGGTATAGAGTATAGAGTGTAGGGTATAGAGTGTAGGGTATAGAGCGTAGGGTGTAGGGTATAGAGTGTAGGGTATAGAGTGTAGGGTATAGAGTGTAGAGTGTAGGGTATAGAGTGTATGGTATATAGTGTAGGGTATAGAGTGAAGGGTATAGAGTGTAGAGTGTAGGTATAGAGTGTATGGTATAGAGTGTATGGTATAGAGTGTAGGGTATAGAGTGTAGAGTATAGGGTATAGAGTGTAGAGTATGGAGTGTAGAGTATAGAGTGTAGGTTATAGAGTGTAGAGTGTAGGGATTAGAGTGTAGGGCATAGAGTGTAGGGCATAGAGTGTATAGTGTAGGGTATAGAGTGTAGGGTATAGAGTATAGAGTGTAGGGTATAGAGTGTAGAGTGTAGGGTATAGAGTGTAGAGTGTAAGGAATAGAGTGTAGGGTATAGAGTGCATGGAATAGAGTGTAGAGTGTATGGTATAGAGTGTAGGGTATAAAGTGTATGGTATAGAGTGTAGGGTACAGAGTGTAGGGTATAGAGTATAGAGTGTAGGGTATAGAGTGTAGGGTATAGAGCGTAGGGTGTAGGGTATAGAGTGTAAGGTATAGAGTGTAGGGTATAGAGTGTAGAGTGTAGGGTATAGATTGTATGGTATAGAGTGTAGGGTATAGAGTGAAGGGTATAGAGTGTAGAGTGTAGGTATAGAGTGTATGGTATAGATTGTATGGTGTAGAGTGTATGGTATAGAGTTTAGGGTATAGAGTGTATGGTATAGAGTGTAGGGTATAGAGTGTAGAGTGTAGGGTATAGAGTGTAGGGTATAGAGTGTAAGGCATAGTGTGTAGGGTATGGAGTGTATGGTATAGATTGTAGAGTGTAGGGTATAGTGTGTAGGGTATAGAGTGTAGGGTATAGAGTGTAGGGCATAGAGTGTAGGGTATAGATTGTAGGGTATAGAGTGTAGAGTGTAGGGTATAGAGTGTAGAGTATAGAGTGTATGGTATAGAGTGTAGAGTGTAGGGTATAGAGTGTATAGTGTAGGTTATAGAGTGTAGGGTATAGAGTAAAGGGTATAGAGTGTATGGTATAGAGTGTAGGGAATAGAGTGTAGAGTGTAGGGTATATAGTGTATGGTATAGAGTGTAGGGTATAGAGTGTAGGGTATATAGTGTAGGGTATAGAGTGTAGGGTATAGAGTGTAGGGCATAGAGTGTAGGGTATAGAGTGTAGAGTGTAGGGTATAGAGTGTAGGGTATAGAGTGTAGGGTATAGAGTGTAGGGTATAGAGTGTAGAGTGTAGGGATTAGAGTGTAGGGTATAGAATGTAGGGTATAGAGTGTAGAGTGTAGGGTATAGAGTGTAGGGTATAGAGTGTAGGCTATAGAGTGTAGGGTATATAGTGTAAAGTGTAGAGTGTAAGGTATAGAGTGTAGAGTGTAGTGTATAGAGTGTAGGGTATAGAGTGTATGGAATAGAGTGTAGGGTATAAAGTGTAGAGTGTAGGGTATAGAGTGTAGGGTATAGAGCGTAGGGTGTAGGGTATAGAGTGTAAGGTATAGAGTGTAGGGTATAGAGTGTAGAGTGTAGGGTATAGAGTGTATGGTATAGAGTGTAGGGTGTAGAGTGTAGGGTATAGAGTGTAGAGTGTAGGGTATAGAGTGTAGGGTATAGAGTGTATGGTATACAGTGTAGAGTGTAGGGTATAGAGTGTATAGTGTAGGGTATAGAGTGTCGGGTATAGAGTGTAGGGTATAGAGCGTATGGTATAGAGTGTAGGGTACAGAGTGGAGGGTATGGAGTGTAGGGTATAGAGTGTAGGGTATAGAGTTTAGGGTATAGAGTGTAGGGTATAGAGTGTAGAGTGTAGGGTATAGAGTGTAGGGTATAGAGTGTAGGGTATAGAGTGTAGAGTATAGAGTGTAGGGTATAGAGTGTAGGGTATAGAGTGTAGAGTGTAGAGTGTAGGGTATAGAGTGTAGGGTATAGAGTGTAGGGTATAGAGTGTAGAGTGTAGGGTATAGAGCGTATGGTATAGAGTGTAGGGTATAGAGTGTAGGGTATAGAGTGTAGGGTATAGAGTGTAGGGTATAGAGTGTAGAGTGTAGGGTATAGATTGTAGGGTATAGAGTGTAGAGTGTAGGGTATAGAGTGTAGGGTATAGAATGTAGGGTTTAGATTGTAGGGTATAGAGTGTAGGGTATAGAGTGTAGATTGTAGGGTATAGATTGTAGGGTATGGATTGTATGGTATAGAGTGTAGGGTATAGAGTGTAGGGTATAGAGTGTAGAGTGTACTGATTACAGTGTAGGGTATAGAGTGTAGGGTATAGAATGTATGGAATAGAGTGTAGGGTATAGAGTGTAGGGTATAGAGTGCATGGAATAGAGTGTAGAGTGTAGGGTATAGAGTGTAGGGTATAGAGTGTATGGTATAGAGTGTAGGGAATAGAGTGTAGGGTATAGAGTGTACTGATTACAGTGTAGGGTATAGAGTGTAGGGTATAGAATGTATGGAATAGAGTGTAGGGTATAGAGTATAGAGTGTAGGGTATAGAGTGTAGGTTATAGAGCGTAGGGTGTAGTGTATAGAGTGCAGGGTATAGAGTGTAGGGTATAGAGTGTAGAGTGTAGGGTATAGAGTGTATGGTATAGAGTGTAGAGTGTAGGGTATAGAGTGTAGGGTATAGAGTGTAGAGTGTAGGGTATAGAGTGTAGGGTATAGAGTGTAGAGTGTAGGGTATAGGGTGTAGAGTATAGAGTGTAGGGTATAGAGTGTAGGGTATAGAGTGTAGAGTGTAGGGTATAGAGTGTAGGGTATAGAGTGTAGAGTGTAGGGTATAGAGTGTATGGTATAGAGTGTAGGGTATAGAGTGTAGGGTATAGAGTGTAGGGTATAGAGTGTAGGGTATAGAGTGTAGGGTATAGAGTGTAGAGTGTAGGGTATAGAGTGTAGGGCATGGAGTTTAGGGTATAGAGTGTAGGGTATAGAGTGTAGAGTGTAGGGATTAGAGTGTATGGTATAGAGTGTAGGGTATAGAGTGTAGAGTATAGGGTATAGAGTGTAGAGTATGGAGTGTAGAGTATAGAGTGTAGGTTATAGAGTGTAGAGTGTAGGGATTAGAGTGTAGGGCATAGAGTGTAGGGCATAGAGTGTATAGTGTAGGGTATAGAGTGTAGGATATAGAGTATAGAGTGTAGGGTATAGAGTGTAGGGTATAGAGTGTAGAGTGTAGGGTATAGAGTGTAGAGTGTAGGGAATAGAGTGTAGGGTATAGAGTGCATGGAATAGAGTGTAGAGTGTATGGTATAGAGTGTAGGGTATAAAGTGTATGGTATAGAGTGTAGGGTACAGAGTGTAGGGTATAGAGTGTAGAGTGTAGGGATTAGACTGTAGGGTATAGAGTGTAGGGTATAGAATGTATGGAATAGAGTATAGGGTATAGAGTATAGAGTGTAGGGTATAGAGTGTAGGGTATAGAGCGTAGGGTGTAGGGTATAGAGTGTAGGGTATAGAGTGTAGGGTATAGAGTGTAGAGTGTAGGGTATAGAGTGTATGGTGTAGAGTGTAGGGTATAGAGTGAAGGGTATAGAGTGTAGAGTGTAGGTATAGAGTGTATGGTATAGATTGTATGGTGTAGAGTGTATGGTATAGAGTTTAGGGTATAGAGTGTAGGGTATAGAGTGTAGGGTATAGAGTGTAGGGTATAGAGTGTAGGGTATAGAGTGTAGAGTGTAGGGTATAGAGTGTAGGGTATGGAGTGTAGGGTATAGAGTGTAGGGTATAGAGTGTAGAGTGTAGGGATTAGAGTGTATGGTATAGAGTGTAGGGTATAGAGTGTAGAGTATAGGGTATAGAGTGTAGAGTATGGAGTGTAGAGTATAGAGTGTAGGTTATAGAGTGTAGAGTGTAGGGATTAGAGTGTAGGGCATAGAGTGTAGGGCATAGAGTGTATAGTGTAGGGTATAGAGTGTAGGGTATAGAGTATAGAGTGTAGGGTATAGAGTGTAGGGTATAGAGTGTAGAGTGTAGGGTATAGAGTGTAGAGTGTAGGGAATAGAGTGTAGGGTATAGAGTGCATGGAATAGAGTGTAGAGTGTATGGTATAGAGTGTAGGGTATAAAGTGTATGGTATAGAGTGTAGGGTACAGAGTGTAGGGTATAGAGTATAGAGTGTAGGGTATAGAGTGTAGGGTATAGAGCGTAGGGTGTAGGGTATAGAGTGTAAGGTATAGAGTGTAGGGTATAGAGTGTAGAGTGTAGGGTATAGATTGTATGGTATAGAGTGTAGGGTATAGAGTGAAGGGTATAGAGTGTAGAGTGTAGGTATAGAGTGTATGGTATAGATTGTATGGTGTAGAGTGTATGGTATAGAGTTTAGGGTATAGAGTGTATGGTATAGAGTGTAGGGTATAGAGTGTAGAGTGTAGGGTATAGAGTGTAGGGTATAGAGTGTAGGGCATAGTGTGTAGGGTATAGATTGTAGGGTATAGAGTGTATAGTGTAGGGTATAGAGTGTAGGGTTTAGAGTGTATGGTATAGAGTGTAGGGAATAGAGTGTAGAGTGTATGGTATAGAGTGTAGGGTATAGAGTGTAGAGTGTAGGGTATAAAGTGTAGGGTATAGAGTGTAGGGTATAGAGTGTAGAGAGTAGGGTATAGAGTGTAGGGTATAAAGTGTAGGGTATAGAGTGTAGAGTGTAGGGATTAGAGTGTAGGGTATAGAGTGTAGGGTATAGAGTGTAGAATGTACGGTATAGAGTGTAGGGTATAGAGTATAGAGTGTAGGGTATAGAGTGTAGGGTATAGTGTGTAAAGTGTAGAGTGTAGGGTATAGAGTGTAGAGTGTAGGGTATAGAGTGTAGGGTATAGAGTGTATGGAATAGAGTGTAGGGTATAGTGTGTAGAGTGTAGGGTATAGAGTGTAGGGTATAGAGCGTAGGGTGTAGGGTATAGAGTGTAGGGTATAGAGTGTAGGGTATAGAGTGTAGAGTGTAGGGTATAGAGTGTATGGTATAGAGTGTAGGGTGTAGAGTGTAGGGTATAGAGTGTAGAGTGTAGGGTATAGAGTGTAGAGTGTAGGGTATAGAGTGTAGAGTGTATGGGATAGAGTGTAGGGGATAGAGTGTATGGTATAGAGTGTATGGTATAGAGTGTAGGGTATAGAGTGTAGTGTATAGAGTGTAGAGTGTACGGTATAGAGTGTAGGGTATAGAGTGTAGAGTGTAGGGTATAGAGTGTAGGGTATAGAGTGTAGAGTGTATGGTATAGTGTGTATGGTATAGAGTGTATGATATAGATTGTAGGGTATAGAGTGTAGGGTATAGAGTGTAGAGTGTAGGGTATAGAGTGTAGAGTGTAGGGTATAGAGTGTAGGGTATAGAGTTTAGAGTGTAGGGTATACAGTGTAGGGTATAGAGTGTAGAGTGTATGGTATAGAGTGTAGGGGATAGAGTGTATGGTATAGAGTGTAGAGTGTAGGGTACAGAGTGTAGGGTATAGAGTGTATGGAATAGAGTGTAGGGTATAAAGTGTAGAGTGTAGGGTATAGAGTGTAGGGTACAGAGCGTAGGGTGTAGGGTATAGAGTGTAAGGTATAGAGTGTAGGGTATAGAGTGTAGAGTGTAGGGTATAGAGTGTATGGTATAGAGTGTAGGGTGTAGAGTGTAAGGTATAGAGTGTAGAGTGTAGGGTATAGAGTGTAGGGTATAGAGTGTATGTTATACAGTGTAGAGTGTAGGGTATAGAGTGTATAGTGTAGGGTATAGAGTGTCGGGTATAGAGTGTAGGGTATAGAGCGTATGGTATAGAGTGTAGGGTATAGAGTGGAGGGTATGGAGTGTAGGGTATAGAGTGTAGGGTATAGAGTTTAGGGTATAGAGGGTAGGGTATAGAGTGTAGAGTGTAGGGTATAGAGTGTAGGGTATAGAGTGTAGGGTATAGAGTGTAGAGTATAGAGTGTAGGGTATAGAGTGTAGAGTATAGAGTGTAGAGTGTAGGGTATAGAGTGTAGGGTATAGAGTGTAGGGTATAGAGTGTAGAGTGTAGGGTATAGAGTGTATGGTATAGAGTGTAGGGTATAGAGTGTAGGGTATAGAGTGTAGGGTATAGAGTGTGGGGTATAGAGTGTAGAGTGTAGGGTATAGATTGTAGGGTATAGAGTGTAGAGTGTAGGGTATAGAGTGTAGGGTATAGAATGTAGGGTTTAGAGTGTAGGGTATAGAGTGTAGGGTATAGAGTGTAGATTGTAGGGTATAGATTGTAGGGTATGGATTGTATGGTATAGAGTGTAGGGTATAGAGTGTAGGGTATAGAGTGTAGAGTGTACTGATTACAGTGTAGGGTATAGAGTGTAGGGTATAGAATGTATGGAATAGAGTGTAGGGTATAGAGTGCATGGAATAGAGTGTAGAGTGTAGGGTATAGAGTGTAGGGTATAGAGTGTATGGTATAGAGTGTAGGGAATAGAGTGTAGGGTATAGAGTGTACTGATTACAGTGTAGGGTATAGAGTGTAGGGTATAGAATGTATGGAATAGAGTGTAGGGTATAGAGTATAGAGTGTAGGGTATAGAGTGTAGGGTATAGAGTGCAGGGCATAGAGTGTAGGGTATAGAGTGTAGAGTGTAGGGTATAGAGTGTATGGTATAGAGTGTAGAGTGTAGGGTATAGAGTGTAGGGTATAGAGTGTAGAGTGTAGGGTATAGAGTGTAGGGTATAGAGTGTAGAGTGTAGGGTATAGGGTGTAGAGTATAGAGTGTAGGGTATAGAGTGTAGGGTATAGAGTGTAGAGTATAGAGTGTAGGGTATAGAGTGTAGAGTGTAGGGTATAGAGTGTATGGTATAGAGTGTAGGGTATAGAGTGTAGAGTGTAGGGTATAGAGTGTAGGGTATAGAGTGTAGAGTGTAGGGTATAGAGTGTAGGGTATGGAGTGTAGGGTATAGAGTGTAGGGTATAGAGTGTAGAGTGTAGGGATTAGAGTGTATGGTATAGAGTGTAGGGTATAGAGTGTAGAGTATAGGGTATAGAGTGTAGAGTATGGAGTGTAGAGTATAGAGTGTAGGTTATAGAGTGTAGAGTGTAGGGATTAGAGTGTAGGGCATAGAGTGTAGGGCATAGAGTGTATAGTGTAGGGTATAGAGTGTAGGGTATAGAGTATAGAGTGTAGGGTATAGAGTGTAGGGTATAGAGTGTAGGGTATAGAGTGTAGAGTGTAGGGTATAGAGTGTATGGTATAGAGTGTAGGGTATAGAGTGAAGGGTATAGAGTGTAGAGTGTAGGGTATAGAGTGTAGGGTATAGAGTGTAGGGTATAGAGTGTAGAGTGTAGGGTATAGAGTGTAGGGTATAGAGTGTAGGGCATAGTGTGTAGGGTATAGATTGTAGGGTATAGAGTGTATAGTGTAGGGTATAGAGTGTAGGGTTTAGAGTGTATGGTATAGAGTGTAGGGAATAGAGTGTAGAGTGTATGGTATAGAGTGTAGAGTATAGAGTGTAGAGTGTGAGGTATAAAGTGTAGGGTATAGAGTGTAGGGTATAGAGCGTAGAGAGTAGGGTATAGAGTGTAGGGTATAAAGTGTAGGGTATAGAGTGTAGAGTGTAGGGATTAGAGTGTAGGGTATAGAGTGTAGGGTATACAGTGTAGAATGTACGGTATAGAGTGTAGGGTATAGAGTGTAGGGTATACTGTGTAGAGTGTAGGGTATAGAGTGTAAGGTATAGAGGGTAGGGTATAGAGTGTATGGTGTAGAGTGTAGGGTATAGAGTGTAGGGTATAGAGTGTAGGGTATAGAGTGTATGGTATAGAGTTTAGGGTATAGAGTGTAGGGTATAGAGTGTAAGCTATAAAGTGTAGGGTGTAGAGTGTAGGGTATAGAGTGTAGGGTATAGAGTGTAGGGTATAGAGTGTAGGGTATAGAGTGTAGAGTGTAGGGTATAGAGTGTAGGGTATAGAGTGTATGGTATAGAGTGTAGGGTATAGAGTGTAGGGTATAGAGTGTAGGGTATAGAGTGTAGGGTGTAGAGTGTATGGTATAGAGTGTATGGTATAGATTGTAGGGTATAGAGTGTAGGGTATAGAGTGTAGAGTGTAGGGTATAGAGTGTAGAGTGTAGGGTATAGAGTGTAGGGTGTAGAGTGTAGAGTGTAGGGTGTAGAGTGTAGGGTATAGAGTGTAGAGTGTATGGTATAGAGTGCAGGGGATAGAGTGTAGAGTGTGAGGTATAGAGTGTAGGGTATAGAGTGTATGGTATAGAGTGTATGGTATAGATTGTAGGGCATAGAGTGTAGGGTATAGAGTGTAGAGTGTAGGGTATAGAGTGTAGGGTATAGAGTGTAGGGTATAGAGTGTATGGTATAGAGTGTATGGTATAGATTGTAGGGTATAGAGTGTAGGGTATAGAGTGTAGAGTGTAGGGTATAGAGTGTAGAGTGTAGGTTATAGAGTATAGGGTATAGAGTGCAGAGTGTAGGGTATAGAGTGTAGAGTGTATGGTATAGAGTGTAGGGGATAAAGTGTATGGTATAGAGTGTAGGGGATATAGTGTATGGTATAGAGTGTATGGTATAGAGTGTAGAGTATAGAGTGTAGGGTATAGAGTGTAGAGTGTAGGGTATAGAGTGTAGGGTATAGAGTGTAGGGTATAGAGTGTAGGGTGTAGAGATTAGGGTATAGAGTGTAGGGTATAGGGTGTAGGGTATAGAGTGTAGGGTGTAGAGTGTAGGGTATATAGTGTAGGGTATATAGTGTAGGGTATAGAGTGTAGGGTATAGCGTGTAGGGTATAGAGTGTAGGTTATAGAGTGTAGGGCATAGAGTGTAGGGTATAAAGTGTAGAGTGTAGGGTATAGAGTGTATGGTATAGAGTGTAGAGTGTAGGGTATAGAGTGTATGGTATGGATTGTAGGGTGTAGAATGTATGTTATAGAGTGTAGGGTATAGAGTGTATGGTATAGATTGTAGGGTGTAGAATGTATGTTATAGAGTGTAGGGTATAGAGTGTATGGTATAGAGATTAGAGTGTAGGGTATAGAGTGTAGGGTATAGAGTGTATGGTATACAGTCTAGGGTATAGAGTGTAGAGTGTAGGGTATAGAGTGTATGGTATAGAGTGTAGGGTATAGAGTGTAGGGTGTAGAGTGTATGGTATAGAGTGTAGGGTATAGTGTGTAGAGTGTAGGGTACAGAGTGTAGGGTATAGAGTGTAGGGTATAGAGTGTAGAGTGTAGAGTATAGAGTGTAGAGTTTAGGGTATAGAGTGTAGAGTGTAGGGTATAGAGTGTAGGGTATAGAGTGTAGGGTATTGAGTGTAGGGTATAGAGTGTAGAGTGTAGGGTATAGAGTGTAAGGTATAGAGTGTAGGGTATAGAGTGTAGGGTATAGAGTGTAGAGTATAGAGTGTAGGGTATAGAGTGTAGAGTGTAGCGTATAGAGTGTAGGGTATAGAGTGTAGGGTATAGTGTGTATGGTATAGAGTTTAGGGTATAGAGTGTATGGTATAGAGCGTAGGGTATCGAGTGTAGAGTGTAGGGTATAGAGTGTAGATTGTAGGGTATAGAGTGTAGGGTATATAGTGTAGAGTGTATGGTATAGAGTGTAGGGTATAGAGTGTGTGGTATAGAGTGTATGGTATAGCGTGTAGGGTATGGAGTGTATGGTATAGATTGTAGAGTGTAGGGTATAGTGTGTAGGGTATAGAGTGTAGGGTATAGAGTGTAGGGTATAGAGTGTAGGGTGTTGAGTGTAGGGTATAGCCTGTAGGGTATAGAGTGTAGGGTATAGAGTATAGAGTGTAGGGTATAGAGTGTAGGGTATAGAGTGTAGGGTATAGAGTGTAGAGTGTAGGGTATAGAGTGTAGAGTATAGAGTGTAGGGTATAGAGTGTAGGGTATAAAGTGTAGAGTGTAGGGTATAGAGTGTAGGGTATAGAGTGTAGGGTATAGAGTGTAGAGTATAGAGTGTAGAGTGTAGGGTGTACAGTGTAGGGTATAGCCTGTAGGGTATAGAGTGTAGGGTATAGAGTATAGAGTGTAGGGTATAGAGTGTAGGGTATAGAGTGTAGGGTATAGAGTGTATAGTGTAGGGTATAGAGTGTAAGGTATAGATTGTAGGGTATAGAGTGTAGAGTGTAGGGTATAGAGTGTAGGGTGTAGAGTGTAGGGTATAGAGTGTATAGTGTAGGGTATAGAGTGTAGGGTATAGAGTAAATGGTATAGAGTGTATGGTATAGAGTGTAGGGTATAGAGTGTAGGGTATAGAGTGTAGGGTATAAAGTGTAGAGTGTAGGGTATAGAGTGTAGGGTATAGAGTGTACGGTATAGAGTGTAGAGTGTAGGGTGTAGAATGTAGGGTATAGAGTGTCAGGTATAGAGTGTAGGGTATAGAGTGTATGTTATAGAGTGTAGGGTATAGAGTGTAGAGTGTGGGGTATAGAGTGTAGGGTATAGTGTGTAGGGTATAGATTGTATGGTATAGAGTGTAGGGTATAGAGTGTAGGGCATAGAGTGTAGGGTATAGATTGTAGGGTATAGAGTGTAGAGTGTAGGGTATAGAGTGTAGAGTATAGAGTGTATGGTATAGAGTGTAGAGTGTAGGGTATAGAGTGTATAGTGTAGGTTATAGAGTGTAGGGTATAGAGTAAAGGGTATAGAGTGTGTGGTATAGAGTGTAGGGAATAGAGTGTAGAGTGTAGGGTATATAGTGTATGGTATAGAGTGTAGGGTATAGAGTGTAGGGTATATAGTGTAGGGTATAGAGTGTAGGGTATAGAGTGTAGGGCATAGAGTGTAGGGTATAGAGTGTAGAGTGTAGGGTATATAGTGTATGGTATAGAGTGTAGGGTATAGATTGTAGGGTATAGAGTGTAGAGTGTAGGGATTAGAGTGTAGGGTATAGAATGTAGGGTATAGAGTGTAGAGTGTAGGGTATACAGTGTAGGGTATAGAGTGTAGGCTATAGAGTGTAGGGTATATAGTGTAAAGTGTAGAGTGTAAGGTATAGAGTGTAGAGTGTAGTGTATAGAGTGTAGGGTATAGAGTGTATGGAATAGAGTGTAGGGTATAAAGTGTAGAGTGTAGGGTATAGAGTGTAGGGTATAGAGCGTAGGGTGTAGGGTATAGAGTGTAAGGTATAGAGTGTAGGGTATAGAGTGTAGAGTGTAGGGTATAGAGTGTATGGTACAGAGTGTAGGGTGTAGAGTGTAGGGTATAGAGTGTAGAGTGTAGGGTATAGAGTGTAGGGTATAGAGTGTATGGTATACAGTGTAGAGTGTAGGGTATAGAGTGTATAGTGTAGGGTATAGAGTGTCGGGTATAGAGTGTAGGGTATAGAGCGTATGGTATAGAGTGTAGGGTATAGAGTGTAGAGTGTAGGGTACAGAGTGGAGGGTATGGAGTGTAGGGTATAGAGTGTAGGGTATAGAGTTTAGGGTATAGAGTGTAGGGTATAGAGTGTAGAGTGTAGAGTATAGAGTGTAGGGTATAGAGTGTAGGGTATAGAGTGTAGAGTATAGAGTGTAGGGTATAGAGTGTAGGGTATAGAGTGTAGAGTGTAGAGTGTAGGGTATAGAGTGTAGGGTATAGAGTGTAGGGTATAGAGTGTAGAGTGTAGGGTATAGAGTGTATGGTATAGAGTGTAGGGTATAGAGTGTAGGGTATAGAGTGTAGGGTATAGAGTGTAGGGTATAGAGTGTAGAGTGTAGGGTATAGATTGTAGGGTATAGAGTGTAGAGTGTAGGGTATAGAGTGTAGGGTATAGAATGTAGGGTTTAGAGTGTAGGGTATAGAGTGTAGGGTATAGAGTGTAGATTGTAGGGTATAGATTGTAGGGTATGGATTGTATGGTATAGAGTGTAGGGTATAGAGTGTAGGGTATAGAGTGTAGAGTGTACTGATTACAGTGTAGGGTATAGAGTGTAGGGTATAGAATGTGTGGAATAGAGTGTAGGGTATAGAGTGTAGGGTATAGAGTGCATGGAATAGAGTGTAGAGTGTAGGGTATAGAGTGTAGGGTATAGAGTGTATGGTATAGAGTGTAGGGAATAGAGTGTAGGGTATAGAGTGTACTGATTACAGTGTAGGGTATAGAGTGTAGGGTATAGAATGTATGGAATAGAGTGTAGGGTATAGAGTATAGAGTGTAGTGTATAGAGTGTAGGGTATAGAGCGTAGGGTGTAGTGTATAGAGTGCAGGGTATAGAGTGTAGGGTATAGAGTGTAGAGTGTAGGGTATAGAGTGTATGGTATAGAGTGTAGAGTGTAGGGTATAGAGTGTAGGGTATAGAGTGTAGAGTGTAGGGTATAGAGTGTAGGGTATAGAGTGTAGAGTGTAGGGTATAGGGTGTAGAGTATAGAGTGTAGGGTATAGAGTGTAGGGTATAGAGTGTAGAGTGTAGGGTATAGAGTGTAGGGTATAGAGTGTAGGGTATAGAGTGTAGAGTGTAGGGTATAGAGTGTATGGTATAGAGTGTAGGGTATAGAGTGTAGAGTGTAGGGTATAGAGTGTAGGGTATAGAGTGTAGGGTATAGAGTGTAGAGTGTAGGCTATAGAGTGTATGGTATAGAGTGTAGGGTATAGAGTGAAGGGTATAGAGTGTAGAGTGTAGGTATAGAGTGTATGGTATAGATTGTATGGTGTAGAGTGTATGGTATAGAGTTTAGGGTATAGAGTGTAGGGTATAGAGTGTAGAGTGTAGGGTATAGAGTGTAGGGTATAGAGTGTAGGGTATAGAGTGTAGGGTATAGAGTGTAGGGTATAGAGTGTAGAGTGTAGGGTATAGAGTGTAGGGTATGGAGTGTAGGGTATAGAGTGTAGGGTATAGAGTGTAGAGTGTAGGGATTAGAGTGTATGGTATAGAGTGTAGGGTATAGAGTGTAGAGTATAGGGTATAGAGTGTAGAGTATGGAGTGTAGAGTATAGAGTGTAGGTTATAGAGCGTAGAGTGTAGGGATTAGAGTGTAGTGCATAGAGTGTAGGGCATAGAGTGTATAGTGTAGGGTATAGAGTGTAGGGTATAGAGTATAGAGTGTAGGGTATAGAGTGTAGGGTATAGATTGTAGAGTGTAGGGTATAGAGTGTAGAGTGTAGGGAATAGAGTGTAGGGTATAGAGTGCATGGAATAGAGTGTAGAGTGTATGGTATAGAGTGTAGGGTATAAAGTGTATGGTATAGAGTGTAGGGTACAGAGTGTAGGGTATAGAGTGTAGAGTGTAGGGATTAGACTGTAGGGTATAGAGTGTAGGGTATAGAATGTATGGAATAGAGTATAGGGTATAGAGTATAGAGTGTAGGGTATAGAGTGTAGGGTAAAGAGCGTAGGGTGTAGGGTATAGAGTGTAGGGTATAGAGTGTAGGGTATAGAGTGTAGAGTGTAGGCTATAGAGTGTATGGTATAGAGTGTAGGGTATAGAGTGAAGGGTATAGAGTGTAGAGTGTAGGTATAGAGTGTATGGTATAGATTGTATGGTGTAGAGTGTATGGTATAGAGTTTAGGGTATAGAGTGTAGGGTATAGAGTGTAGAGTGTAGGGTATAGAGTGTAGGGTATAGAGTGTAGGGTATAGAGTGTAGGGTATAGAGTGTAGGGTATAGAGTGTAGAGTGTAGGGTATAGAGTGTAGGGTATGGAGTGTAGGGTATAGAGTGTAGGGTATAGAGTGTAGAGTGTAGGGATTAGAGTGTATGGTATAGAGTGTAGGGTATAGAGTGTAGAGTATAGGGTATAGAGTGTAGAGTATGGAGTGTAGAGTATAGAGTGTAGGTTATAGAGCGTAGAGTGTAGGGATTAGAGTGTAGTGCATAGAGTGTAGGGCATAGAGTGTATAGTGTAGGGTATAGAGTGTAGGGTATAGAGTATAGAGTGTAGGGTATAGAGTGTAGGGTATAGATTGTAGAGTGTAGGGTATAGAGTGTAGAGTGTAGGGAATAGAGTGTAGGGTATAGAGTGCATGGAATAGAGTGTAGAGTGTATGGTATAGAGTGTAGGGTATAAAGTGTATGGTATAGAGTGTAGGGTACAGAGTGTAGGGTATAGAGTGTAGAGTGTAGGGATTAGACTGTAGGGTATAGAGTGTAGGGTATAGAATGTATGGAATAGAGTATAGGGTATAGAGTATAGAGTGTAGGGTATAGAGTGTAGGGTATAGAGCGTAGGGTGTAGGGTATAGAGTGTAGGGTATAGAGTGTAGGGTATAGAGTGTAGAGTGTAGGGTATAGAGTGTATGGTATAGAGTGTAGGGTATAGAGTGAAGGGTATAGAGTGTAGAGTGTAGGTATAGAGTGTATGGTATAGATTGTATGGTGTAGAGTGTATGGTATAGAGATTAGGGTATAGAGTGTATGGTATAGAGTGTAGGGTATAGAGTGTAGAGTGTAGGGTATAGAGTGTAGGGTATAGAGTGTAGGGCATAGTGTGTAGGGTATAGATTGTAGGGTATAGAGTGTATAGTGTAGGGTATAGAGTGTAGGGTTTAGAGTGTATGGTATAGAGTGTAGGGAATAGAGTGTAGAGTGTATGGTATAGAGTGTAGGGTATAGAGTGTAGAGTGTAGGGTATAAAGTGTAGGGTATAGAGTGTAGGGTATAGAGTGTAGAGAGTAGGGTATAGAGTGTAGGGTATAAAGTGTAGGGTATAGAGTGTAGAGTGTAGGGATTAGAGTGATAGGTATAGAGTGTAGGGAACAGAGTGTAGAATGTATGGTATAGAGTGTAGGGTATAGAGTATAGAGTGTAGGGTATAGAGTGTAGGGTATAGTGTGTAAAGTGTAGAGTGTAGGGTATAGAGTGTAGAGTGTAGGGTATAGAGTGTAGGGTATAGAGTGTATGGAATAGAGTGTAGGGTATAGTGTGTAGAGTGTAGGGTATAGAGTGTAGGGTATAGAGCGTAGGGTGTAGGGTATAGAGTGTAGGGTATAGAGTGTAGGGTATAGAGTGTAGAGTGTAGGGTATAGAGTGTATGGTATAAAGTGTAGGGTGTAGAGTGTAGGGTATAGAGTGTAGAGTGTAGGGTATAGAGTGTAGAGTGTAGGGTATAGAGTGTAGAGTGTATGGGATAGAGTGTAGGGGATAGAGTGTATGGTATAGAGTGTATGGTATAGAGTGTAGGGTATAGAGTGTAGGGTATAGAGTGTAGAGTGTAGGGTATAGAGTGTAGAGTGTAGGGTATAGAGTGTAGGGTATAGAGATTAGAGTGTAGGGTATACAGTGTAGGGTTTAGAGTGTAGAGTGTATGGTATAGAGTGTAGGGGATAGAGTGTATGGTATAGAGTGTAGAGTGTAGGGTATAGAGTGTAGGGTATAGAGTTTATGGAATAGAGTGTAGGGTATAAAGTGTAGAGTGTAGGGTATAGAGTGTAGGGTATAGAGTGTAGAGTGTAGGGTATAGAGTGTAGGGTATAGAGTGTATGTTATACAGTGTAGAGTGTAGGGTATAGAGTGTATAGTGTAGGGTATAGAGTGTCGGGTATAGAGTGTAGGGTATAGAGTGTAGAGTGTAGGGTACAGAGTGGAGGGTATGGAGTGTAGGGTATAGAGTGTAGGGTATAGAGTTTAGGGTATAGAGTGTAGGGTATAGAGTGTAGAGTGTAGGGTATAGAGTGTAGGGTATAGAGTGTAGGGTATAGAGTGTAGAGTATAGAGTGTAGGGTATAGAGTGTAGGGTATAGAGTGTAGAGTGTAGAGTGTAGGGTATAGAGTGTAGGGTATAGAGTGTAGGGTATAGAGTGTAGAGTGTAGGGTATAGAGTGTATGGTATAGAGTGTAGGGTATAGAGTGTGGGGTATAGAGTGTAGAGTGTAGGGTATAGATTGTAGGGTATAGAGTGTAGAGTGTAGGGTATAGAGTGTAGGGTATAGAATGTAGGGTTTAGAGTGTAGGGTATAGAGTGTAGGGTATAGAGTGTAGATTGTAGGGTATAGATTGTAGGGTATGGATTGTATGGTATAGAGTGTAGGGTATAGAGTGTAGGGTATAGAATGTATGGAATAGAGTGTAGGGTATAGAGTGCATGGAATAGAGTGTAGAGTGTAGGGTATAGAGTGTAGGGTATAGAGTGTATGGTATAGAGTGTAGGGAATAGAGTGTAGGGTATAGAGTGTACTGATTACAGTGTAGGGTATAGAGTGTAGGGTATAGAATGTATGGAATAGAGTGTAGGGTATAGAGTATAGAGTGTAGGGTATAGAGTGTAGGGTATAGAGTGTAGGGTATAGAGTGTAGAGTGTAGGGTATAGAGTGTATGGTATAGAGTGTAGAGTGTAGGGTATAGAGTGTATGGAATAGAGTGTAGGGTATAAAGTGTAGAGTGTAGGGTATAGAGTGCAGGGTAAAGAGCGTAGGGTGTAGGGTATAGAGTGTAAGGTATAGAGTGTAGGGTATAGAGTGTAGAGTGTAGGGATTAGAGTGTATGGTATAGAGTGTAGGGTATAGAGTGTAGAGTATAGGGTATAGAGTGTAGAGTATGGAGTGTAGAGTATAGAGTGTAGGTTATAGAGTGTAGAGTGTAGGGATTAGAGTGTAGGGCATAGAGTGTAGGGCATAGAGTGTATAGTGTAGGGTATAGAGTGTAGGGTATAGAGTATAGAGTGTAGGGTATAGAGTGTAGGGTATAGAGTGTAGAGTGTATGGTATAGAGTGTATGGTATAGAGTGTAGGGTATAGAATGTATGGAATAGAGTGTAGGATATAGAGTGCATGGAATAGAGTGTAGAGTGTAGGGTATAGAGTGTAGGGTACAGAGTGTATGGTATAGAGTGTAGGGAATAGAGTGTAGGGTATAGAGTGTACTGATTACAGTGTAGGGTATAGAGTGTAGGGTATAGAATGTATGGAATAGAGTGTAGGGTATAGAGTATAGAGTGTAGGGTATAGAGTGTAGGGTATAGAGTGTAGAGTGTAGGGTATAGAGTGTATGGTATAGAGTGTAGAGTGTAGAGTGTAGGGTATAGAGTATAGAGTGAAGGGTATAGTGTGTAGAGTGTAGGGTATAGAGTGTAGGGTATAGAGCGTAGGGTGTAGGGTATAGAGTGTAGGGTATAGAGTGTAGGGTATAGAGTGTAGAGTGTAGGGTATAGAGTGTATGGTATAGAGTGTAGGGTGTAGAGTGTAGGGTATAGAGTGTAGAGTGTAGGGTATAGAGTGTAGAGTGTAGGGTATAGAGTGTAGAGTGTATGGGATAGAGTGTAGGGGATAGAGTGTATGGTATAGAGTGTATGGTATAGAGTGTAGGGTATAGAGTGTAGGGTATAGAGTGTAGAGTGTAAGGTATAGAGTGTAGGGTATAGAGTGTAGAGTGTAGGGTATAGAGTGTAGGGTATAGAGTGTAGAGTGTATGGTATAGTGTGTATGGTATAGAGTGTATGATATAGATTGTAGGGTATAGAGTGTAGGGTATAGAGTGTAGAGTGTAGGGTATAGAGTGTAGAGTGTAGGGTATAGAGTGTAGGGTATAGAGTTTAGAGTGTAGGGTATACAGTGTAGGGTATAGAGTGTAGAGTGTATGGTATAGAGTGTAGGGGATAGAGTGTATGGTATAGAGTGTATGGTATAGAGTGTAGGGTATAGAGTGTAGGGTATAGAGTGTAGAGTGTAGGGTATAGAGTGTAGGGTATAGAGTGTAGGGTATAGAGTGTAGGGTGTAGAGTGTAGGGTATAGAGTGTAGGGTATAGGGTGTAGGGTATGGAGTGTAGGGTGTAGAATGTAGGGTATAGAGTGTAGGGTATAGAGTGTAGGGTATAGAGTGTAGGGTATAGCGTGTAGGGTATAGAGTGTAGGGTATAGAGTGTAGGGTATAGAGTGTAGGGGATAAAGTGTAGAGTGTAGGGTATAGAGTGTAGGGTATAGAGTGTAGAGTATAGGCTGAACTGGATGGACAAATGTCTTTTTTCGGCCTTACTAACTATGTTACTATGTTACTATAGAGTGTAAAGTGTAGAGTGTAGGGTGTAGAGTGTAGAGTGTAGGGTATAGAGTGTAGAGTGTAGGGTATAGAGTGTAGGGTATAGAGTGTATGGTATAGAGTGTAGGGTATAGAGTGTAGAGTGTAGGGTATATATTGTAGGGTATAATGTGTAGAGTGTAGGGTATAGAGTGTACGGTATAGAGGGTAGGGTTTATAGTGTATGGTGTATGGTGTAGAGTGTAGGGTATAGAGTGTAGGGTATAGAGTGTAGGGTATAGAGTGAATGGTATAGAGTGTAGGGTATAGAGTGTAAGCTATAAAGTGTAGGGTGAAGAGTGTAGGGTATAGAGTGTAGGGAATAGAGTGTAGGGTATAGAGTGTAGGGTATAGAGTGTAGGGTATAGAGTGTAGAGTGTAGGGTATAGAGTGTAGGGTATAGAGTGTAGAGTGTAGGGTATAGAGTGTAGGGTTTAAAGAGTAGGGTATAGAGTGTAGAGTGTAGGGTATAGAGTGTAGAGTGTAGGGTATAGAGTGTAGGGTATAGAGTGTAGAGTGTAGGGTATAGAGTGTAGGGTATAGAGTGTAGAGTGTAGGGTATAAAGTGTAGAGAGTAGGGTATAGAGTGTAAGGTATAGAGTGTAGGTTATAGAGTGTAGGGTATAGAGTGTAGAGTGTAGGGTGTAGAGTATAGGGTATAGAGTGTAGGGTATAGAGTGTAGAGTGTAGGGTATAAAGTGTAGAGAGTAGGGTATAGAGTGTAGGGTATAGAGTGTAGGTTATAGAGTGTAGGGTATAGAGTGTGGAGTGTAGGGTGTAGATTGTAGGTTATAGAGTGTAGAGTGTAGGGTATAAAGTGTAGAGAGTAGGGTATAGAGTGTAGGGTATAGAGTGTAGGTTATAGAGTGTAGGGTATAGAGTGTGGAGGGTAGGGTGTAGAGTGTAGGGTATAGAGTGTAAGGTATAGAGTGTACGGTATAAAGTGTATGTTATAGAGTGTAGGGTATAGAGTGTAGAGTGTAGGGTATAGAGTGTAGGGTATAGAGTGTAGGGTATAGAGTGTATGGTATAGAGTGTAGGGTATAGAGTGTAGAGTGTAGGGTATAGAGTGTAGGGTTTAGAGTGTATGGTATAGAGTGTAGGGTATAGATTGTAGGGTGTAGAGTGTAGAGTGTAGGGTATAGAGTGTAGGGTATAGAGTGTATGGTATAGAGTGTAGAGTGTAGGGTATAGAGTGTATATTGTAGGGTAAAAAGTGTAGGGTATAGAGAGTATGGTATAGAGTGTAGGGAATAGAGTGTAGAGTGTAGGGTATAGAGTGTAGGGTATAGAGTGTGGAGTGTAGGGTATAAAGTGTAGAGAGTAGGGTAAAGAGTGTAGGGTATAGAGTGTAGGTTATAGAGTGTAGGGTATAGAGTGTAGAGTGTAGGGTGTAGAGTGTAAGGTATAGAGTGTAAGGTATGGAGTGTAGGGTATAAAGTGTAGGGTATAGAGTGTAGGGTATAGATTGTAGGGTATAGAGTGTAGATTGTAGGGTATAGAGTCTATGGTATAGAGTGTAGAGTGTAGGGTATAGAGTGTATAGTGTAGGGTAAAGAGTGTAGGGTATAGAGTGTATGGTATAGAGTGTAGGGAATAGAGTGTAGAGTGTAGGGTATAGAGTGTAGGGTATAGAGTGTAGAGTGTAGGGTATAGAGTGTAGGGATTAGAGTGTAGGGTATAGAGTGTAGGGTATAGAGTGTAGAATGTACGGTATAGAGTGTATGGTATAGAGTATAGAGTGTAGGGTATAGAGTATAGAGTGTAGGGTATAGAGTGTAGGGTATAGAGTGTAAAGTGTAGAGTGTATGGTATAGAGTGTAGAGTGTAGGGTATAGAGTGTAGGGTATAGAGTGTATGGAATAGAGTGTAGGGTATAGAGTGTTGAGTGTAGGGTATAGAGTGTAGGGTATAGAGCGTAGGGTGTAGGGTATAGAGTGTAGGGTATAGAGTGTAGGGTATAGAGTTTAGAGTGTAGGGTACAGAGTGTAGGGTGTATGGTATAGAGTGCAGGGGATAGAGTGTAGAGTGTGAGGTATAGAGTGTAGGGTATAGAGTGTATGGTATAGAGTGTATGGTATAGATTGTAATGTATAGAGTGTAGGGTATAGAGTGTAGAGTGTAGGGTATAGAGTGTAGAGTGTAGGGTATAGAGTGTAGGGTATAGAGTGTAGGGTATAGAGTGTAGGGTATAGAGTGTAGGGTATAGAGTGTAGGGTGTAGAGTTTAGGGTATAGAGTGTAGAGCGTAGGGTTTAGAGTGTATGGTATAGAGTGTAGAGTGTAGGGTATAGAGTGTATGGTATAGAGTGTAGGGTGTAGAATGTATGTTATAGAGTTTAGGGTACAGAGTGTATGGTATGGAGATTAGAGTGTAGGGCATATAGTGTATGGTATAGAGTGTATGGTATAGAGTGTAGAGTGTAGGGTATAGAGTGTATGGTATAGAGTGTAGGGTATAGAGTGTAGAGTGTAGGGTATAGAGTGTAGGGTATAGAGTGTAGGGTATAGCGTGTAGGGTATAGAGTGTAGGGTATAGATTGTAGGGTATAGAGTGTAGGGTATAAAGTGTAGAGTGTAGGGTATAGAGTGTATGGTATAGAGTGTAGAGTGTATGGTATAGAGTGTATGGTATAGAGTGTAGGGTGTAGAATGTATGTTATAGAGTGTAGGGTATAGAGTGTATGGTATGGAGATTAGAGTGTAGGGCATAGAGTGTAGGGTATAGAGTGTATGGTATAGAGTGTAGGGTATAGAGTGTAGAGTGTAGGGTATAGAGTATAGGGTATAGAGTGTAGGATATAGAGTGTATGGTATAGAGTGTAGGTTATAGAGTGTAGAGTGTAGGGTATAGAGTGTAGGGTATAGAGTGTAGGGTAAAGAGTGTAAGGTATAGATTGTAAGGTATAGAGTGTATAGCGTAGAGTATAGAGTGTAAGGTATAGAGTGTATGGTGTAGAGTGTAGGGTATAGAGTGTATAGTGTAGGGTATAGAGTGTAGGGTATAGAGTGTATAGTATAGAGTGTAGGGTATAGAGTGTAGGGTATAGAGTGTAGAGTGTGGGGTATAGAGTGTATGGTATAGAGTGTATGGTGTAGAGTGTATGGTATAGAGTGTAGGGTATAGAGTGTATGGTATAGAGTGTAGGGTATAGAGTGTAGATTGTAGGGTATAGAGTGTAGGGTGTAGAGTGTAGGGTATAGAGTGTAGGGTATAGATTGTAGGGTATAGAGTGTAGAGTGTAGGGTATAGAGTGTAGGGTATAGAGTGTATGGTATAGAGTGTAGAGTGTAGGGTATAGAGTATATAGTGTAGGGTATAGAGTGTAGGGTATAGAGTGTATGGTATAGAGTGTAGGGAATAGAGTGTAGAGTGTATGGTATAGAGTGTAGGGTATAGAGTGTAGAGTGTAGGGTATAGAGTGTAGGGTATAGAGTGTAGGGTATAGAGTGTAGGGTGTAGAGTGTAGGGTATAGAGTGTAGGGTATAGAGTGTAGGGTATAGAGTGTAGAGTGTAGGGATTAGAATGTAGGGTATAGAGTGTAGGGTATAGAGTGTAGAATGTACGGTATAGAGTGTAGGGTATAGAGTATAGAGTGTAGGGTATAGAGTGTAAAGTGTAGAGTGTAGGGTATAGAGTGTAGAGTGTAGGGTATAGAGTGTAGGGTATAGAGTGTATGGAATAGAGTGTAGGGTATAGAGTGTAGAGTGTAGGGTATAGAGTGTAGGGTATAGAGTGTAGGGTATAGAGTGTAGATTGTAGGGTATAGAGTGTATGGTATAGAGTGTAGGGTGTAGAGTGTAGGGTATAGAGTGTAGAGTGTAGGGTATAGAGTGTAGAGTGTAGGGTATAGAGTGTAGGGTATAGAGTGTAGAGTGTAGGGTATAGAAAGTAGGGTATAGAGCGTAAAGTGTATGGTATAGAGTGTAGGGGATAGAGTGTATGGTATAGAGTGTATGGTATAGAGTGTAGGGTATAGAATGTAGGGTATAGAGTGTAGGGTGTATAGTGTAGGGTATAGAGTGTAGAGTGTATGGTATAGAGTGTAGGGGATAGAGTGTATGGTATAGAGTGTATGGTATAGAGTGTATGATATAGATTGTAGGGTATAGAGTGTAGGGTATCGAGTATAGAGTGTAGGGTATAGAGTGTAGAGTGTAGGGTATAGAGTGTAGGGTATAGAGTGTAGGGTATAGAGTGTAGGGTGTTGAGTGTAGGGTATAGAGTGTAGGGTATATGGTGTAGGGTATAGAGTGTAGGGTGTAGAGTGTAGGGTATAGAGTGTAGGGTATAGAGTGTAGGGTATAGAGTGTAGGGTATAGCGTGTAGGGTATAGAGTGAAGGGTATAGAATGTAGGGTATAGAGTGTAGGGTATAAAGTGTAGAGTGTAGGGTGTAGAGTGTAGAGTGTAGAGTATAGAGTGGAGGGTATAGAGTGTAGGGTATAGAGTGTAGGGTATAAAGTGTAGAGTGTAGGGTATAGAGTGTAGGGTATAGAGTGTAGAGTGTAGGGTATAGAGTGTAGGGTATAGAGTGTAGGGTACAGAGTGTATGGTATAGAGTGTAGGGTATAGAGTGTAGGGTATTAAGTGTAGAGTGTAGGGTATAGAGTGTAGGGTATAGAGTGTAGGGTATAGAGTGTAGGGTATAGAGTGTAGGGTATAGAGTGTAGAGTGTAGGGTATAGAGTGTAGGGTATAGAGTGTAGGGTATAGAGTGTAGGGTATAGAGTGTAGGGTATAAAGTGTAGAGTGTAGGGTACAGAGTGTAGGGTATAGAGTGTAGGGTATAGAGTGTAGAGTGTAGGGTATAGAGTGTAGGGTATAGAGTGTATGGTATAGAGTGTAGGGTATAGAGTGTAGAGTGTAGGGTATAGAGTGTAGGGTATACTGTGTAGAGTGTAGGGTATAGAGTGTAAGGTATAGAGGGTAGGGTATAGAGTGTATGGTGTAGAGTGTAGGGTATAGAGTGTAGGGTATTGAGTGTAGGGTATAGAGTGTATGGTATAGAGTTTAGGGTATAGAGTGTAGGGTATAGAGTGTAAGCTATAAAGTGTAGGGTGTAGAGTGTAGGGTATAGAGTGTAGGGTATAGAGTGTAGAGTATAGAGTGTAGGGTATAGAGTGTAGGGTATAGAGTGTAGAGTGTAGGGTATAGAGTGTAGGGTATAGAGTGTAGAGTGTAGGGTATAGAGTGTAGGGTTTAGAGAGTAGGGTATAGAGTGTAGAGTGTAGGGTATTGAGTGTAGAGTGTAGGGTATAGAGTGTAGGGTATAGAGTGTAGAGTGTAGGGTATAGAGTGTAGGGTATAGAGTGTAGGGTACAGAGTGTATGGTATAGAGTGTAGGGTATAGAGTGTAGGGTATTAAGTGTAGAGTGTAGGGTATAGAGTGTAGGGTATAGAGTGTAGGGTATAGAGTGTAGGGTATAGAGTGTAGGGTATAGAGTGTAGAGTGTAGGGTATAGAGTGTAGGGTATAGAGTGTAGGGTATAGAGTGTAGGGTATAGAGTGTAGGGTATAAAGTGTAGAGTGTAGCTTATAAAGTGTAGGGTATAGAGTGTAGGGTATAGAGTGTAGAGTGTAGGGTATAGAGTGTAGGGTATAGAGTGTATGGTATAGAGTGTAGGGTATAGAGTGTAGAGTGTAGGGTATAGAGTGTAGGGTATACTGTGTAGAGTGTAGGGTATAGAGTGTAAGGTATAGAGGGTAGGGTATAGAGTGTATGGTGTAGAGTGTAGGGTATAGAGTGTAGGGTATTGAGTGTAGGGTATAGAGTGTATGGTATAGAGTTTAGGGTATAGAGTGTAGGGTATAGAGTGTAAGCTATAAAGTGTAGGGTGTAGAGTGTAGGGTATAGAGTGTAGGGTATAGAGTGTAGAGTATAGAGTGTAGGGTATAGAGTGTAGGGTATAGAGTGTAGAGTGTAGGGTATAGAGTGTAGGGTATAGAGTGTAGAGTGTAGGGTATAGAGTGTAGGGTTTAGAGAGTAGGGTATAGAGTGTAGAGTGTAGGGTATTGAGTGTAGAGTGTAGGGTATAGAGTGTAGGGTATAGAGTGTAGAGTGTAGGGTATAGAGTGTAGGGTTTAGAGAGTTGGGTATAGAGTGTAGAGTGTAGGGTATAGAGTATAGAGTGTAGGGTATAGAGTGTAGAGTGTAGAGTATAGAGTGTAGGGTATAGAGTGTAGAGTGTAGGGTATAGAGTGTAGTGTATAGATTGTAGGGTATAGAGTGTAGATTGTAGGGTATAGAGTGTAGGGTATAGAGTGTATGGTAAAGATTGTAGAGAGTAGGGTATAGAGTGTATAGTGTAGGGTATAGAGTGTAGGGTATAGAGTGTATGGTATAGAGTGTAGGGAATAGAGTGTAGGCTATAGAGTGTATGATATAGAGTGTAGGGTATAGAGTGTATGGTATAGAGTGTAGGGTATAGATTGTAGGGTATAGAGTGTAGGGTATAGAGTGTATGGTATAGAGTGTATGGTATAGATTGTAGGGTATAGAGTGTAGGTTATAGAGTGTAGAGTGTAGGGTATAGAGTGTAGGGTATAGAGTGTAGGGTATAGAGTGTAGAGTGTAGGGTATAGAGTGTAGGGTATAGAGTGTAGAGTGTATGGTATAGAGTGCAGGGGATAGAGTGTAGAGTGTGAGATATAGAGTGTAGGGTATAGAGTGTATGGTATAGCGTGTATGGTATAGATTGTAGGGTATAGAGTGTAGGGTATACAGTGTAGAGTGTAGGGTATAGAGTGTAGAGTGTAGGGTATAGAGTGTAGGGTATAGAGTGTAGGGTATAGAGTGTAGAGTGTAGGGTATAGAGTGTAGGGTATAGAGTGTATGGTATAGAGTGTATGGTATAGATTGTAGGGTATAGAGTGTAGGGTATAGAGTGTAGAGTGTAGGGTATAGAGTGTAGAGTGTAGGGTATAGAGTGTAGGGTATAGAATGTAGAGTGTAGGGTATAGAGTGTAGGGTATAGAGTGTAGAGTGTATGGTATAGAGTGCAGGGGATATAGTGTAGAGTGTGAGGTATAGAGTGTAGGGTACAGAGTGTATTGTATAGAGTGTAGGGTATAGAGTGTAGGGTACAGAGTGTAGTGTATAGAGTGTAGAGTGTAGGGTATAGAGTGTAGGTTGTAGAGTGTATGGTATAGAGTGTATGGTATAGATTGTAGGGTATAGAGTGTAGGGTATAGAGTGTAGAGTGTAGGGTATAGAGTGTAGAGTGTAGGGTATAGAGTGTAGGGTATAGAGTGTAGAGTGTAGGATATAGAGTGTAGGGTATAGAGTGTAGAGTGTGTGTTATAGAGTGCAGGGGATAGAGTGTAGAGTGTGAGGTATAGAGTGTAGGGTATAGAGTGTATGGTATAGAGTGTATGGTATAGATTGTAGGGTATAGAGTGTAGGGTATAGAGTGTAGAGTGTAGGGTATAGAGTGTAGAGTGTAGGGTATAGAGTGTAGGGTATAGAGTGTAGGGTATAGAGTGTAGGGTATAGAGTGTAGAGTGTAGGGTATAGAGTGTAGGGTATAGAGTGTAGGGTATAGAGTGTAGGGTATAGAGTGTAGGGTATAAAGTGTAGAGTGTAGGGTATAGAGTGTAGGGTATAGAGTGTAGGGTATAGAGTGTAGAGTGTAGGGTATAGAGTGTAGGGTATAGAGTGTATGGTATAGAGTGTAGGGTATAGAGTGTAGAGTGTAGGGTATAGAGTGTAGGGTATACTGTGTAGAGTGTAGGGTATAGAGTGTAAGGTATAGAGGGTAGGGTATAGAGTGTATGGTGTAGAGTGTAGGGTATAGAGTGTAGGGTATTGAGTGTAGGGTATAGAGTGTATGGTATAGAGTTTAGGGTATAGAGTGTAGGGTATAGAGTGTAAGCTATAAAGTGTAGGGTGTAGAGTGTAGGGTATAGAGTGTAGGGTATAGAGTGTAGAGTATAGAGTGTAGGGTATAGAGTGTAGGGTATAGAGTGTAGAGTGTAGGGTATAGAGTGTAGGGTATAGAGTGTAGAGTGTAGGGTATATAGTGTAGGGTTTAGAGAGTAGGGTGTAGAGTGTAGAGTGTAGGGTATTGAGTGTAGAGTGTAGGGTATAGAGTGTAGGGTATAGAGTGTAGAGTGTAGGGTATAGAGTGTAGGGTTTAGAGAGTTGGGTATAGAGTGTAGAGTGTAGGGTATAGAGTATAGAGTGTAGGGTATAGAGTGTAGAGTGTAGAGTATAGAGTGTAGGGTATAGAGTGTAGAGTGTAGGTATAGAGTGTAGTGTATAGATTGTAGGGTATAGAGTGTAGATTGTAGGGTATAGAGTGTAGGGTATAGAGTGTATGGTAAAGATTGTAGAGAGTAGGGTATAGAGTGTATAGTGTAGGGTATAGAGTGTAGGGTATAGAGTGTATGGTATAGAGTGTAGGGAATAGAGTGTAGGCTATAGAGTGTATGATATAGAGTGTAGGGTATAGAGTGTATGGTATAGAGTGTAGGGTATAGATTGTAGGGTATAGAGTGTAGGGTATAGAGTGTATGGTATAGAGTGTATGGTATAGATTGTAGGGCATAGAGTGTAGGGTATAGAGTGTAGAGTGTAGGGTATAGAGTGTAGAGTGTAGGGTATAGAGTGTAGGGTATAGAGTGTAGAGTGTAGGGTATAGAGTGTAGGGTATAGAGTGTAGAGTGTATGGTATAGAGTGCAGGGGATAGAGTGTAGAGTGTGAGATATAGAGTGTAGGGTATAGAGTGTATGGTATAGCGTGTATGGTATAGATTGTAGGGTATAGAGTGTAGGGTATACAGTGTAGAGTGTAGGGTATAGAGTGTAGGGTATAGAGTGTAGGGTATAGAGTGTAGGGTATAGAGTGTAGAGTGTAGGGTATAGAGTGTAGGGTATAGAGTGTATAGTATAGAGTGTATGGTATAGATTGTAGGGTATAGAGTGTAGGGTATAGAGTGTAGAGTGTAGGGTATAGAGTGTAGAGTGTAGGGTATAGAGTGTAGGGTATAGAATGTAGAGTGTAGGGTATAGAGTGTAGGGTATAGAGTGTAGAGTGTATGGTATAGAGTGCAGGGGATATAGTGTAGAGTGTGAGGTATAGAGTGTAGGGTACAGAGTGTATGGTATAGAGTGTAGGGTATAGAGTGTAGGGTACAGAGTGTAGTGTATAGAGTGTAGAGTGTAGGGTATAGAGTGTAGGTTGTAGAGTGTATGGTATAGAGTGTATGGTATAGATTGTAGGGTATAGAGTGTAGGGTATAGAGTGTAGAGTGTAGGGTATAGAGTGTAGAGTGTAGGGTATAGAGTGTAGGGTATAGAGTGTAGAGTGTAGGATATAGAGTGTAGGGTATAGAGTGTAGAGTGTGTGTTATAGAGTGCAGGGGATAGAGTGTAGAGTGTGAGGTATAGAGTGTAGGGTATAGAGTGTATGGTATAGAGTGTATGGTATAGATTGTAGGGTATAGAGTGTAGGGTATAGAGTGTAGAGTGTAGGGTATAGAGTGTAGAGTGTAGGGTATAGAGTGTATGGTATAGAGTGTATGGTATAGATTGTAGGGTATAGAGTGTAGGGTATACAGTGTAGAGTGTAGGGTATAGAGTGTAGAGTGTAGGGTATAGAGTGTAGGGTATAGAGTGTAGGGTATAGAGTGTAGAGTGTAGGGTATAGAGTGTAGGGTATAGAGTGTATAGTATAGAGTGTATGGTATAGATTGTAGGGTATAGAGTGTAGGGTATAGAGTGTAGAGTGTAGGGTATAGAGTGTAGAGTGTAGGGTATAGAGTGTAGGGTATAGAATGTAGAGTGTAGGGTATAGAGTGTAGGGTATAGAGTGTAGAGTGTATGGTATAGAGTGCAGGGGATATAGTGTAGAGTGTGAGGTATAGAGTGTAGGGTACAGAGTGTATGGTATAGAGTGTAGGGTATAGAGTGTAGGGTACAGAGTGTAGTGTATAGAGTGTAGAGTGTAGGGTATAGAGTGTAGGTTGTAGAGTGTATGGTATAGAGTGTATGGTATAGATTGTAGGGTATAGAGTGTAGGGTATAGAGTGTAGAGTGTAGGGTATAGAGTGTAGAGTGTAGGGTATAGAGTGTAGGGTATAGAGTGTAGAGTGTAGGATATAGAGTGTAGGGTATAGAGTGTAGAGTGTGTGTTATAGAGTGCAGGGGATAGAGTGTAGAGTGTGAGGTATAGAGTGTAGGGTATAGAGTGTATGGTATAGAGTGTATGGTATAGATTGTAGGGTATAGAGTGTAGGGTATAGAGTGTAGAGTGTAGGGTATAGAGTGTAGAGTGTAGGGTATAGAGTGTATGGTATAGAGTGTATGGTATAGATTGTAGGGTATAGAGTGTAGGGTATAGAGTGTAGAGTGTAGGGTATAGAGTGTAGAGTGTAGGGTATAGAGTGTAGGGTATAGAGTGTAGAGTGTAGGGTATAGAGTGTAGAGTATAGAGTGTAGAGTGTATGGTATAGAGTGCAGGGGATAGAGTGTAGAGTGTAGGGTATAGAGTGTAGGGTATAGAGTGTAGAGTGTAGGGTATAGAGTGTAGGGTTTAGAGAGTAGGGTATAGAGTGTAGAGTGTAGGGTATAGAGTGTAGAGTGTAGGGTATAGAGTGTAGGGTATAGAGTGTAGAGTGTAGGGTATAGAGTGTAGTGTTTAGATAGTTGGGTATAGAGTGTAGAGTGTAGGGTATAGAGTATAGAGTGTAGGGTATAGAGTGTAGGGTATAGAGTGTAGAGTATAAAGTGTAGAGAGTAGGGTGTAGAGTGTAGGGTATAGAGTGTAGGTTATAGAGTGTAGGGTATAGATTGTAGATTGTAGTGTGTAGATTGTAGGTTATAGAGTGTAGAGTGTAGGGTATAAAGTGTAGAGAGTAGGGTATAGAGTGTAGGTTATAGAGTGTAGGGTATAGAGTGTAGGGTGTAGAGTGTAGGGTATAGAGTGTAAGGTATAGAGTGTACGGTATAAAGTGTATGTTATAGAGTGTAGGGTATAGAGTGTAGAGTGTAGGGTATAGAGTGTAGGGTATAGAGTGTAGGGTATAGAGTGTATGGTATAGAGTGTAGGGTATAGAGTGTAGAGTATAGGGTACAGAGTGTAGGGTTTAGAGTGTAGGGTATAGAGTGTAGGGTATAGATTGTAGGGTATAGAGTGTAGAGTGTAGGGTATAGAGTGTAGGGTATAGAGTGTAGAGTGTAGGGTATAGAGTGTATATTGTAGGGTAAAAAGTGTAGGGTATAGAGAGTATGGTATAGAGTGTAGGGAATAGAGTGTAGAGTGTAGGTAATAGAGTGTAGAGTGTAGGGTATAGAGTGTAGGGTATAGAGTGTAGAGTGTAGGGTATAAAGTGTAGAGAGTAGGGTAAAGAGTGTAGGGTATAGAGTGTAGGTTATAGAGTGTAGGGTATAGAGTGTAGAGTGTAGGGTGTAGAGTGTAGGGTATAGAGTGTAAGGTATAGAGTGTAGGGTATAAAGTGTACGGTATAGAGTGTAGGGTATAGATTGTAGGGTATAGAGTGTAGATTGTAGGGTATAGAGTCTATGGTATAGAGTGTAGAGTGTAGGGTATAGAGTGTATAGTGTAGGGTAAAGAGTGTAGGGTATAGAGTGTATGGTATAGAGTGTAGGGAATAGAGTGTAGAGTGTAGGGTATAGAGTGTATGGTATAGAGTGTAGGGTATAGAGTGTAGAGTGTAGGGTATAGAGTGTAGGGTATAGAGTGTAGGGTATAGAGTGTAGAGTGTAGGGATTAGAGTGTAGGGTATAGAGTGTAGGGTATATAGTGTAGAATGTACGGTATAGAGTGTATTGTATAGAGTATAGAGTGTAGGGTATAGAGTATAGAGTGTAGGGTATAGAGTGTAAGGTATAGAGTGTAAAGTGTAGAGTGTATGGTATAGAGTGTAGAGTGTAGGGTATAGAGTGTAGGGTATAGAGTGCATGGAATAGAGTGTAGGGTATAGAGTGTTGAGTGTAGGGTATAGAGTGTAGGGTATAGAGCGTAGGGTGTAGGGTATAGAGTGTAGGGTATAGAGTGTTGGGTATAGAGTTTAGAGTGTAGGGTACAGGGTGTATGGTATAGAGTGTAGGGTGTATGGTATAGAGTGCAGGGGATAGAGTGTAGAGTGTGAGGTATAGAGTGTAGGGTATAGAGTGTATGGTATAGAGAGTATGGTATAGATTGTAATGTATAGAGTGTAGGGTATAGAGTGTAGAGTGTAGGGTATAGAGTGTAGAGTGTAGGGTATAGAGTGTAGGGTATAGAGGGTATGATATAGAGTGTATGGTATAGAGTGTATGGTATAGAGTGTACGGTATAGAGTGTAGGGTATAGAGTGTAGAGTGTAGGGTATAGAGTGTAAGGTATAGAGTGTAGGGTATAGAGTGTAGGGTATAGAGTGTAGGGTGTAGAGTTTAGGGTTTAGAGTGTAGCGTGTAGGGTATAGAGTGTATGGTATAGAGTGTAGAGTGTAGGGTATAGAGTGTATGGTATAGAGTGTAGGGTGTAGAATGTATGTTATAGAGTGTAGGGTATAGAGTGTATGGTATGGAGATTAGAGTGTAGGGCATATAGTGTATGGTATAGAGTGTATGGTATAGAGTGTAGGGTATAGAGTGTAGAGTGTAGGGTATAGAGTGTATGGTATAGAGTGTAGGGTATAGAGTGTAGAGTGTAGGGTATAGAGTGTAGGGTATAGAGTGTAGGATATAGCGTGTAGGGTATAGAGTGTAGGGTATAGATTGTAGGGTATAGAGTGTAGGGTATAAAGTGTAGAGTGTAGGGTATAGAGTGAATGGTATAGAGTGTAGAGTGTATGGTATAGAGTGTATGGTATAGAGTGTAGGGTGTAGAATGTATGTTATAGAGTGTAGGGTATAGAGTGTATGGTATGGAGATTAGAGTGTAGGGCATAGAGTGTAGGGTATAGAGTGTATGGTATAGAGTGTAGGGTATAGAGTGTAGAGTGTAGGGTATAGAGTGTAGGGTATAGAGTGTAGGATATAGAGTGTATGGTATAGAGTGTAGGTTATAGAGTGTAGAGTGTAGGGTATAGAGTGTAGGGTATAGAGTGTATTCTAAAGAGTGTAAGGTATAGATTGTAAGGTATAGAGTGTATAGCGTAGAGTATAGAGTGTAGGGTATAGAGTGTATGGTGTAGAGTGTAGGGTATAGAGTGTATAGTGTAGGGTATAGAGTGTAGGGTATAGAGTGTAGAGTGTGGGGTATAGAGTGTATGGTATAGAGTGTATGGTGTAGAGTGTATGGTATAGAGTGTAGGGTATAGAGTGTATGGAATAGAGTGTAGGGTATAGAGTGTAGATTGTAGGGTATAGAGTGTAGGGTGTAGAGTGTAGGGTATAGAGTGTAGGGTATAGATTGTAGGGTATAGAGTGTAGAGTGTAGGGTATAGAGTGTAGGGTATAGAGTGTATGGTATAGAGTGTAGAGTGTAGGGTATAGAGTGTATAGTGTAGGGTATAGAGTGTAGGGAATAGAGTGTATGGTATAGAGTGTAGGGAATAGAGTGTAGAGTGTATGGTATAGAGTGTAGGGTATAGAGTGTAGAGTGTAGGGTATAGAGTGTAGGGTATAGAGTGTAGGGTATAGAGTGTAGGGTGTAGAGTGTAGGGTATAGAGTGTAGGGTATAGAGTGTAGGGTATAGAGTGTAGAGTGTAGGGATTAGAGTGCAGGGTATAGAGTGTAGGGTATAGAGTGTAGAATGCACGGTATAGAGTGTAGGGTATAGAGTATAGACTGTAGGGTATAGAGTGTAAAGTGTAGAGTGTAGGGTATAGAGTGTAGAGTGTAGGGTATAGAGTGTAGGGTATAGAGTGTATGGAATAGAGTGTAGGGTATAGAGTGTAGAGTTTAGGGTATAGAGTGTAGGGTATAGAGCGTAGGGTGTAGGGTATAGAGTGTAGGGTATAGAGTGTAGGGTATAGAGTGTAGAGTGTAGGGTATAGAGTGTATGGTATAGAGTGTAGGGTGTAGAGTGTAGGGTATAGAGTGTAGAGTGTAGGGTATAGAGTGTAGGGTGTAGAGTGTAGAGTGTAGGGTATAGAAAGTAGGGTATACAGTGTAAAGTGTATGGTATAGAGTGTAGGGGATAGAGTGTATGGTATAGAGTGTATGGTATAGAGTGTAGGGTAGAGAATGTAGGGTATAGAGTGTAGAGTGTAGGGTATATAGTGTAGGGTGTAGAGTGTAGGGTATAGAGTGTAGAGTGTATGGTATAGAGTGTAGGGGATAGAGTGTATGGTATAGAGTGTATGGTATAGAGTGTATGGTATAGATTGTAGGGTATAGAGTGTAGGATATCGAGTGTAGAGTGTAGGGTATAGAGTGTAGAGTGTAGGGTATAGAGTGTAGGGTATAGAGTGTAGGGTATAGAGTGTAGGGTATAGAGTGTAGAGTGTTGAGTGTAGGGTATAGAGTGTAGGGTATAGGGTGAAGGGTATAGAGTGTAGGGTGTAGAGTGTAGGGTATAGAGTGTAGGGTATAGAGTGTAGGGTATAGCGTGTAGGGTATAGAGTGAAGGGTATAGAGTGTAGGGTATAGAGTGTAGGGTATAAAGTGTAGAGTGTAGGGTGTAGAGTGTAGGGTATAGAGTGGAGGGTATAGAGTGTAGGGTATAGAGTGTAGGGTATAAAGTGTAGAGTGTAGGGTGTAGAGTGTAGGGTATAGAGTGTAGGGTATAGAGTGTAGGGTATAGAGTGTAGGGTATAAAGTGTAGAGTGTAGGGTGTAGAGTGTAGGGTATAGAGTGGAGGGTATAGAGTGTAGGGTATAGAGTGTAGGGTATAAAGTGTAGAGTGTAGGGTGTAGAGTGTAGGGTATAGAGTGAAGGGTATAGAGTGTAGGGTATAGAGTGTAGGGTATAAAGTGTAGAGTGTAGGGTGTAGAGTGTAGGGTATAGAGTGTAGGGTATAGAGTGTAGGGTATAGAGTGTAGGGTATAAAGTGTAGAGTGTAGGGTATAGAGTGTAGGGTATAGAGTGTAGGGTATAGAATGTAGGGTATAGAGTGTAGAGTGTAGGGTATAGAGTGTAGGGTATAGAGTGTAGGGTATAAAGTGTAGAGTGTAGGGTATAGAGTGTAGGGTATAGAGTGTAGGGTATAGAGTGTAGAGTGTAGGGTATAGAGTGTAGGGTATAGAGTGTATGGTATAGAGTGTAGGGTATAGAGTGTAGAGTGTAGGGTATAGAGTGTAGGGTATACTGTGTAGAGTGTAGGGTATAGAGTGTAAGGTATAGAGGGTAGTGCATAGAGTGTATGGTGTAGAGTGTAGGGTATAGAGTGTAGGGTATAGAGTGTAGGGTATAGAGTGTAGAGTGTAGGGTATAGAGTGTATGGTATAGAGTGTAGGGTATAGAGTGTAGAGTGTAGGGTATAGAGTGTAGGGTATAGAGTGTAGGGTATAGAGTGTAGGGTATAGAGTGTAGGGTATAGAGTGTAGAGTGTAGGGTATAGAGTGTAGGGTATGGAGTGTAGGGTATAGAGTGTAGGGTATAGAGTGTAGAGTGTAGGGATTAGAGTGTATGGTATAGAGTGTAGGGTATAGAGTGTAGAGTATAGGGTATAGAGTGTAGAGTATGGAGTGTAGAGTATAGAGTGTAGGTTATAGAGTGTAGAGTGTAGGGATTAGAGTGTAGGGCATAGAGTGTAGGGCATAGAGTGTATAGTGTAGGGTATAGAGTGTAGGGTATAGAGTATAGAGTGTAGGGTATAGAGTGTAGGGTATAGAGTGTAGAGTGTAGGGATTAGACTGTAGGGTATAGAGTGTAGGGTATAGAATGTATGGAATAGAGTATAGGGTATAGAGTATAGAGTGTAGGGTATAGAGTGTAGGGTATAGAGCGTAGGGTGTAGGGTATAGAGTGTAGGGTATAGAGTGTAGGGTATAGAGTGTAGAATGTAGGGTCTAGAGTGTATGGTATAGAGTGTAGGGTATAGAGTGAAGGGTATAGAGTGTAGAGTGTAGGTATAGAGTGTATGGTATAGATTGTATGGTGTAGAGTGTATGGTATAGAGTTTAGGGTATAGAGTGTATGGTATAGAGTGTAGGGTATAGAGTGTAGAGTGTAGGGTATAGAGTGTAGGGTATAGAGTGTAGGGCATAGTGTGTAGGGTATAGATTGTAGGGTATAGAGTGTATAGTGTAGGGTATAGAGTGTAGGGTTTAGAGTGTATGGTATAGAGTGTAGGGAATAGAGTGTAGAGTGTATGGTATAGAGTGTAGGGTATAGAGTGTAGGGTATAAAGTGTAGGGTATAGAGTGTAGGGTATAGAGTGTAGAGAGTAGGGTATAGAGTGTAGGGTATAAAGTGTAGGGTATAGAGTGTAGAGTGTAGGGATTAGAAAGTAGGTTATAGAGTGTAGGGTATAGAGTGTAGAATGTACGGTATAGAGTGTAGGGTATAGAGTATAGAGTGTAGGGTATAGAGTGTAGGGTATAGTGTGTAAAGTGTAGAGTGTAGGGTATAGAGTGTAGAGTGTAGGGTATAGAGTGTAGGGTATAGAGTGTATGGAATAGAGTGTAGGGTATAGTGTGTAGAGTGTAGGGTATAGAGTGTAGGGTATAGAGCGTAGGGTGTAGGGTATAGAGTGTAGGGTATAGAGTGTAGGGTATAGAGTGTAGAGTGTAGGGTATAGAGTGTATGGTATAGAGTGTAGGGTGTAGAGTGTAGGGTATAGAGTGTAGAGTGTAGGGTATAGAGTGTAGAGTGTAGGGTATAGAGTGTAGAGTGTATGGGCTAGAGTGTAGGGGATAGAGTGTATGGTATAGAGTGTATGGTATAGAGTGTAGGGTATAGAGTGTAGGGTATAGAGTGTAGAGTGTAGGGTATAGAGTGTAGGGTATAGAGTGTAGAGTGTAGGGTATAGAGTGTAGGGTATAGAGTGTAGAGTGTATGGTATAGTGTGTATGGTATAGAGTGTATGATATAGATTGTAGGGTATAGAGTGTAGGGTATAGAGTGTAGAGTGTAGGGTATAGAGTGTAGAGTGTAGGGTATAGAGTGTAGGGTATAGAGTTTAGAGTGTAGGGTATACAGTGTAGGGTATAGAGTGTAGAGTGTATGGTATAGAGTGTAGGGGATAGAGTGTATGGTATAGAGTGTATGGTATAGAGTGTAGGGTATAGAGTGTAGGGTATAGAGTGTAGGGTATAGAGTGTAGGGTGTAGAGTGTATGTAGGGTATAGAGTGTAGGGTATAGGGTGTAGGGTATGGAGTGTAGGGTGTAGAATGTAGGGTATAGAGTGTAGGGTATAGAGTGTAGGGTATAGAGTGTAGGGTATAGCGTGTAGGGTATAGAGTGTAGGGTATAGAGTGTAGGGTATAGAGTGTAGGGGATAAAGTGTAGAGTGTAGGGTATAGAGTGTAGGGTATAAAGTGTAGAGTGTAGGGTATAGAGTGTAGGGTATAGAGTGTAGAGTGTAGGGTATAGAGTGTAGGGTATAGAGTGTAGGGTATAGAGTGTAGGGTATAAAGTGTAGAGTGTAGGGTATAGAGTGTAGGGTATAGAGTGTAGGGTATAGAATGTAGGGTATAGAGTGTAGAGTGTAGGGTATAGAGTGTAGGGTATAGAGTGTAGGGTATAAAGTGTAGAGTGTAGGGTATAGAGTGTAGGGTATAGAGTGTAGGGTATAGAGTGTAGAGTGTAGGGTATAGAGTGTAGGGTATAGAGTGTATGGTATAGAGTGTAGGGTATAGAGTGTAGAGTGTAGGGTATAGAGTGTAGGGTATACTGTGTAGAGTGTAGGGTATAGAGTGTAAGGTATAGAGGGTAGTGCATAGAGTGTATGGTGTAGAGTGTAGGGTATAGAGTGTAGGGTATAGAGTGTAGGGTATAGAGTGTAGAGTGTAGGGTATAGAGTGTATGGTATAGAGTGTAGGGTATAGAGTGTAGAGTGTAGGGTATAGAGTGTAGGGTATAGAGTGTAGGGTATAGAGTGTAGGGTATAGAGTGTAGAGTGTAGGGTATAGAGTGTAGGGTATGGAGTGTAGGGTATAGAGTGTAGGGTATAGAGTGTAGAGTGTAGGGATTAGAGTGTATGGTATAGAGTGTAGGGTATAGAGTGTAGAGTATAGGGTATAGAGTGTAGAGTATGGAGTGTAGAGTATAGAGTGTAGGTTATAGAGTGTAGAGTGTAGGGATTAGAGTGTAGGGCATAGAGTGTAGGGCATAGAGTGTATAGTGTAGGGTATAGAGTGTAGGGTATAGAGTATAGAGTGTAGGGTATAGAGTGTAGGGTATAGAGTGTAGAGTGTAGGGATTAGACTGTAGGGTATAGAGTGTAGGGTATAGAATGTATGGAATAGAGTATAGGGTATAGAGTATAGAGTGTAGGGTATAGAGTGTAGGGTATAGAGCGTAGGGTGTAGGGTATAGAGTGTAGGGTATAGAGTGTAGGGTATAGAGTGTAGAATGTAGGGTCTAGAGTGTATGGTATAGAGTGTAGGGTATAGAGTGAAGGGTATAGAGTGTAGAGTGTAGGTATAGAGTGTATGGTATAGATTGTATGGTGTAGAGTGTATGGTATAGAGTTTAGGGTATAGAGTGTATGGTATAGAGTGTAGGGTATAGAGTGTAGAGTGTAGGGTATAGAGTGTAGGGTATAGAGTGTAGGGCATAGTGTGTAGGGTATAGATTGTAGGGTATAGAGTGTATAGTGTAGGGTATAGAGTGTAGGGTTTAGAGTGTATGGTATAGAGTGTAGGGAATAGAGTGTAGAGTGTATGGTATAGAGTGTAGGGTATAGAGTGTAGGGTATAAAGTGTAGGGTATAGAGTGTAGGGTATAGAGTGTAGAGAGTAGGGTATAGAGTGTAGGGTATAAAGTGTAGGGTATAGAGTGTAGAGTGTAGGGATTAGAAAGTAGGTTATAGAGTGTAGGGTATAGAGTGTAGAATGTACGGTATAGAGTGTAGGGTATAGAGTATAGAGTGTAGGGTATAGAGTGTAGGGTATAGTGTGTAAAGTGTAGAGTGTAGGGTATAGAGTGTAGAGTGTAGGGTATAGAGTGTAGGGTATAGAGTGTATGGAATAGAGTGTAGGGTATAGTGTGTAGAGTGTAGGGTATAGAGTGTAGGGTATAGAGCGTAGGGTGTAGGGTATAGAGTGTAGGGTATAGAGTGTAGGGTATAGAGTGTAGAGTGTAGGGTATAGAGTGTATGGTATAGAGTGTAGGGTGTAGAGTGTAGGGTATAGAGTGTAGAGTGTAGGGTATAGAGTGTAGAGTGTAGGGTATAGAGTGTAGAGTGTATGGGCTAGAGTGTAGGGGATAGAGTGTATGGTATAGAGTGTATGGTATAGAGTGTAGGGTATAGAGTGTAGGGTATAGAGTGTAGAGTGTAGGGTATAGAGTGTAGGGTATAGAGTGTAGAGTGTAGGGTATAGAGTGTAGGGTATAGAGTGTAGAGTGTATGGTATAGTGTGTATGGTATAGAGAGTATGATATAGATTGTAGGGTATAGAGTGTAGGGTATAGAGTGTAGAGTGTAGGGTATAGAGTGTAGAGTGTAGGGTATAGAGTGTAGGGTATAGAGTTTAGAGTGTAGGGTATACAGTGTAGGGTATAGAGTGTAGAGTGTATGGTATAGAGTGTAGGGGATAGAGTGTATGGTATAGAGTGTATGGTATAGAGTGTAGGGTATAGAGTGTAGGGTATAGAGTGTAGGGTATAGAGTGTAGGGTGTAGAGTGTATGTAGGGTATAGAGTGTAGGGTATAGGGTGTAGGGTATGGAGTGTAGGGTGTAGAATGTAGGGTATAGAGTGTAGGGTATAGAGTGTAGGGTATAGAGTGTAGGGTATAGCGTGTAGGGTATAGAGTGTAGGGTATAGAGTGTAGGGTATAGAGTGTAGGGGATAAAGTGTAGAGTGTAGGGTATAGAGTGTAGGGTATAGAGTGTAGAGTATAGAGTGTAAAGTGTAGAGTGTAGGGTGTAGAGTGTAGAGTGTAGGGTATAGAGTGTAGAGTGTAGGGTATAGAGTGTAGGGTATAGAGTGTATGGTATAGAGTGTAGGGTATAGAGTGTAGAGTGTAGGGTATATAGTGTAGGGTATAATGTGTAGAGTGTAGGGTATAGAGTGTACGGTATAGAGGGTAGGGTATATAGTGTATGGTGTATGGTGTAGAGTGTAGAATATAGAGTGTAGGGTATAGAGTGTAGGGTATAGAGTGAATGGTATAGAGTGTAGGGTATAGAGTGTAAGCTATAAAGTGTAGGGTGAAGAGTGTAGGGTATAGAGTGTAGGGTATAGAGTGTAGGGTATAGAGTGTAGGGTATAGAGTGTAGGGTATAGAGTGTAGAGTGTAGGGTATAGAGTGTAGGGTATAGAGTGTAGGGTATAGAGTGTAGAGTGTAGGGTATAGAGTGTATGGTATAGAGTGTAGGGTATAGAGTGTAGAGTGTAGGGTATAGAGTGTAGGGTATAGAGTGTAGGGTATAGAGTGTAGGGTATAGAGTGTAGGGTATAGAGTGTAGAGTGTAGGGTATAAAGTGTAGGGTATGGAGTGTAGGGTATAGAGTGTAGGGTATAGAGTGTAGAGTGTAGGGATTAGAGTGTATGGTATAGAGTGTAGGGTATAGAGTGTAGAGTATAGGGTATAGAGTGTAGAGTATGGAGTGTAGAGTATAGAGTGTAGGTTATAGAGTGTAGAGTGTAGGGATTAGAGTGTAGGGCATAGAGTGTAGGGCATAGAGTGTATAGTGTAGGGTATAGAGTGTAGGGTATAGAGTATAGAGTGTAGGGTATAGAGTGTAGGGTATAGAGTGTAGAGTGTAGGGATTAGACTGTAGGGTATAGAGTGTAGGGTATAGAATGTATGGAATAGAGTATAGGGTATAGAGTATAGAGTGTAGGGTATAGAGTGTAGGGTATAGAGCGTAGGGTCTAGGGTATAGAGTGTAGGGTATAGAGTGTAGGGTATAGAGTGTAGAATGTAGGGTCTAGAGTGTATGGTATAGAGTGTAGGGTATAGAGTGAAGGGTATAGAGTGTAGAGTGTAGGTATAGAGTGTATGGTATAGATTGTATGGTGTAGAGTGTATGGTATAGAGTTTAGGGTATAGAGTGTATGGTATAGAGTGTAGGGTATAGAGTGTAGAGTGTAGGGTATAGAGTGTAGGGTATAGAGTGTAGGGCATAGTGTGTAGGGTATAGATTGTAGGGTATAGAGTGTATAGTGTAGGGTATAGAGTGTAGGGTTTAGAGGGTATGGTATAGAGTGTAGGGAATAGAGTGTAGAGTGTATGGTATAGAGTGTAGGGTATAGAGTGTAGAGTGTAGGGTATAAAGTGTAGGGTATAGAGTGTAGGGTATAGAGTGTAGAGAGTAGGGTATAGAGTGTAGGGTATAAAGTGTAGGGTATAGAGTGTAGAGTGTAGGGATTAGAAAGTAGGTTATAGAGTGTAGGGTATAGAGTGTAGAATGTACGGTATAGAGTGTAGGGTATAGAGTATAGAGTGTAGGGTATAGAGTGTAGGGTATAGTGTGTAAAGCGTAGAGTGTAGGGTATAGAGTGTAGAGTGTAGGGTATAGAGTGTAGGGTATAGAGTGTATGGAATAGAGTGTAGGGTATAGTGTGTAGAGTGTAGGGTATAGAGTGTAGGGTATAGAGCGTAGGGTGTAGGGTATAGAGTGTAGGGTATAGAGTGTAGGGTATAGAGTGTAGAGTGTAGGGTATAGAGTGTATGGTATAGAGTGTAGGGTGTAGAGTGTAGGGTATAGAGTGTAGAGTGTAGGGTATAGAGTGTAGAGTGTAGGGTATAGAGTGTAGAGTGTATGGGCTAGAGTGTAGGGGATAGAGTGTATGGTATAGAGTGTATGGTATAGAGTGTAGGGTATAGAGTGTAGGGTATAGAGTGTAGAGTGTAGGGTATAGAGTGTAGGGTATAGAGTGTAGAGTGTAGGGTATAGAGTGTAGGGTATAGAGTGTAGAGTGTATGGTATAGTGTGTATGGTATAGAGTGTATGATATAGATTGTAGGGTATAGAGTGTAGGGTATAGAGTGTAGAGTGTAGGGTATAGAGTGTAGAGTGTAGGGTATAGAGTGTAGGGTATAGAGTTTAGAGTGTAGGGTATACAGTGTAGGGTATAGAGTGTAGAGTGTATGGTATAGAGTGTAGGGGATAGAGTGTATGGTATAGAGTGTATGGTATAGAGTGTAGGGTATAGAGTGTAGGGTATAGAGTGTAGGGTATAGAGTGTAGGGTGTAGAGTGTATGTAGGGTATAGAGTGTAGGGTATAGGGTGTAGGGTATGGAGTGTAGGGTGTAGAATGTAGGGTATAGAGTGTAGGGTATAGAGTGTAGGGTATAGCGTGTAGGGTATAGAGTGTAGGGTATAGAGTGTAGGGTATAGAGTGTAGGGGATAAAGTGTAGAGTGTAGGGTATAGAGTGTAGGGTATAGAGTGTAGAGTATAGAGTGTAAAGTGTAGAGTGTAGGGTGTAGAGTGTAGAGTGTAGGGTATAGAGTGTAGAGTGTAGGGTATAGAGTGTAGGGTACAGAGTGTATGGTATAGAGTGAAGGGTATAGAGTGTAGAGTGTAGGGTATATAGTGTAGGGTATAATGTGTAGAGTGTAGGGTATAGAGTGTACGGTATAGAGGGTAGGGTATATAGTGTATGGTGTATGGTGTAGAGTGTAGGGTATAGAGTGTAGGGTATAGAGTGTAGGGTATAGAGTGAATGGTATAGAGTGTAGGGTATAGAGTGTAAGCTATAAAGTGTAGGGTGAAGAGTGTAGGGTATAGAGTGTAGGGTATAGAGTGTAGGGTATAGAGTGTAGGGTATAGAGTGTAGGGTATAGAGTGTAGAGTGTAGGGTATAGAGTGTAGGGTATAGAGTGTAGAGTGTAGGGTATAGAGTGTAGGGTTTAAAGAGTAGGGTATAGAGTGTAGAGTGTAGGGTATAGAGTGTAGAGTGTAGGGTATAGAGTGTAGGGTATAGAGTGTAGAGTGTAGGGTATAGAGTGTAGGGTATAGAGTGTAGAGTGTAGGGTATAAAATGTAGAGAGTAGGGTATAGAGTGTAAGATATAGAGTGTAGGTTATAGAGTGTAGGGTATAGAGTGTAGAGTGTAGGGTGTAGAGTATAGGGTATAGAGTGTAGGGTATAGAGTGTAGAGTGTAGGGTATAAAGTGTAGAGAGTAGGGTATAGAGTGTAGGGTATAGAGTGTAGGTTATAGAGTGTAGGGTATAGAGTGTGGAGTGTAGGGTGTAGATTGTAGGTTATAGAGTGTAGAGTGTAGGGTATAAAGTGTAGAGAGTAGGGTATAGAGTGTAGGGTATAGAGTGTAGGTTATAGAGTGTAGGGTATAGAGTGTGGAGGGTAGGGTGTAGAGTGTAGGGTATAGAGTGTAAGGTATAGAGTGTACGGTATAAAGTGTATGTTATAGAGTGTAGGGTATAGAGTGTAGAGTGTAGGGTATAGAGTGTAGGGTATAGAGTGTAGGGTATAGAGTGTAGAGTGTAGGGTATAGAGTGTAGGGTTTAGAGTGTATGGTATAGAGTGTAGGGTATAGATTGTAGGGTGTAGAGTGTAGAGTGTAGGGTATAGAGTGTAGGGTATAGAGTGTATGGTATAGAGTGTAAAGTGTAGAGTGTATGGTATAGAGTGTAGAGTGTAGGGTATAGAGTGTAGGGTATAGAGTGTATGGAATAGAGTGTAGGGTATAGAGTGTTGAGTGTAGGGTATAGAGTGTAGGGTATAGAGCGTAGGGTGTAGGGTATAGAGTGTAGGGTATAGAGTGTAGGGTATAGAGTTTAGAGTGTAGGGTACAGGGTGTATGGTATAGAGTGTAGGGTGTATGGTATAGAGTGCAGGGGATAGAGTGTAGAGTGTGAGGTATAGAGTGTAGGGTATAGAGTGTATGGTATAGAGAGTATGGTATAGATTGTAATGTATAGAGTGTAGGGTATAGAGTGTAGAGTGTAGGGTATAGAGTGTAGAGTGTAGGGTATAGAGTGTAGGGTATAGAGGGTATGATATAGAGTGTATGGTATAGAGTGTATGGTATAGAGTGTACGGTATAGAGTGTAGGGTATAGAGTGTAGAGTGTAGGGTATAGAGTGTAGGGTATAGAGTGTAGGGTATAGAGTGTAGGGTATAGAGTGTAGGGTGTAGAGTTTAGGGTATAGAGTTTAGCGTGTAGGGTATAGAGTGTATGGTATAGAGTGTAGAGTGTAGGGTATAGAGTGTATGGTATAGAGTGTAGGGTGTAGAATGTATGTTATAGAGTGTAGGGTATAGAGTGTATGGTATGGAGATTAGAGTGTAGGGCATATAGTGTATGGTATAGAGTGTATGGTATAGAGTGTAGGGTATAGAGTGTAGAGTGTAGGGTATAGAGTGTATGGTATAGAGTGTAGGGTATAGAGTGTAGAGTGTAGGGTATAGAGTGTAGGGTATAGAGTGTAGGATATAGCGTGTAGGGTATAGAGTGTAGGGTATAGATTGTAGGGTATAGAGTGTAGGGTATAAAGTGTAGAGTGTAGGGTATAGAGTGAATGGTATAGAGTGTAGAGTGTATGGTATAGAGTGTATGGTATAGAGTGTAGGGTGTAGAATGTATGTTATAGAGTGTAGGGTATAGAGTGTATGGTATGGAGATTAGAGTGTAGGGCATAGAGTGTAGGGTATAGAGTGTATGGTATAGAGTGTAGGGTATAGAGTGTAGAGTGTAGGGTATAGAGTGTAGGGTATAGAGTGTAGGATATAGAGTGTATGGTATAGAGTGTAGGTTATAGAGTGTAGAGTGTAGGGTATAGAGTGTAGGGTATAGCGTGTATTGTAAAGAGTGTAAGGTATAGATTGTAAGGTATAGAGTGTATAGCGTAGAGTATAGAGTGTAGGGTATAGAGTGTATGGTGTAGAGTGTAGGGTATAGAGTGTATAGTGTAGGGTATAGAGTGTAGGGTATAGAGTGTAGAGTGTGGGGTATAGAGTGTATGGTATAGAGTGTATGGTGTAGAGTGTATGGTATAGAGTGTAGGGTATAGAGTGTATGGAATAGAGTGTAGGGTATAGAGTGTAGATTGTAGGGTATAGAGTGTAGGGTGTAGAGTGTAGGGTATAGAGTGTAGGGTATATATTGTAGGGTATAGAGTGTAGAGTGTAGGGTATAGAGTGTAGGGTATAGAGTGTATGGTATAGAGTGTAGAGTGTAGGGTATAGAGTGTATAGTGTAGGGTATAGAGTGTAGGGTATAGAGTGTATGGTATAGAGTGTAGGGAATAGAGTGTAGAGTGTATGGTATAGAGTGTAGGGTATAGAGTGTAGAGTGTAGGGTATAGAGTGTAGGGTATAGAGTGTTGGGTATAGAGTGTAGGGTGTAGAGTGTAGGGTATAGAGTGTAGGGTATAGAGTGTAGGGTATAGAGTGTAGAGTGTAGGGATTAGAGTGCAGGGTATAGAGTGTAGGGTATAGAGTGTAGAATGCACGGTATAGAGTGTAGGGTATAGAGTATAGAGTGTAGGGTATAGAGTGTAAAGTGTAGAGTGTAGGGTATAGAGTGTAGAGTGTAGGGTATAGAGTGTAGGGTATAGAGTGTATGGAATAGAGTGTAGGGTATAGAGTGTAGAGTTTAGGGTATAGAGTGTAGGGTATAGAGCGTAGGGTGTAGGGTATAGAGTGTAGGGTATAGAGTGTAGGGTATAGAGTGTAGAGTGTAGGGTATAGAGTGTATGGTATAGAGTGTACGGGTGTAGAGTGTAGGGTATAGAGTGTAGAGTGTAGGGTATAGAGTGTAGGGTGTAGAGTGTAGAGTGTAGGGTATAGAAAGTAGGGTATAGAGTGTAAAGTGTATGGTATAGAGTGTAGGGGATAGAGTGTATGGTATAGAGTGTATGGTATAGAGTGTATGGTATAGATTGTAGGGTATAGAGTGTAGGATATCGAGTGTAGAGTGTAGGGTATAGAGTGTAGAGTGTAGGGTATAGAGTGTAGGGTATAGAGTGTAGGGTATAGAGTGTAGGGTATAGAGTGTAGAGTGTTGAGTGTAGGGTATAGAGTGTAGGGTATAGGGTGTAGGGTATAGAGTGTAGGGTGTAGAGTGTAGGGTATAGAGTGTAGGGTATAGAGTGTAGGGTATAGAGTGTAGGGTATAGCGTGTAGGGTATATAGTGAAGGGTATAGAGTGTAGGGTATAGAGTGTAGGGTATAAAGTGTAGAGTGTAGGGTGTAGAGTGTAGGGTATAGAGTGGAGGGTATAGAGTGTAGGGTATAGAGTGTAGGGTATAAAGTGTAGAGTGTAGGGTATAGAGTGTAGGGTATAGAGTGTAGAGTGTAGGGTATAGAGTGTAGGGTATAGAGTGTATGGTATAGAGTGTAGGGTATAGAGTGTAGGGTATAAAGTGTAGAGTGTAGGGTATAGAGTGTAGGGTATAGAGTGTAGGGTATTGAATGTAGGGTATAGAGTGTAGAGTGTAGGGTATAGAGTGTAGGGTATAGAGTGTAGGGTATAAAGTGTAGAGTGTAGGGTATAGAGTGTAGGGTATAGAGTGTAGGGTATAGAGTGTAGAGTGTAGGGTATAGAGTGTAGGGTATAGAGTGTATGGTATAGAGTGTAGGGTATAGAGTGTAGAGTGTAGGGTATAGAGTGTAGGGTATACTGTGTAGAGTGTAGGGTATAGAGTGTAAGGTATAGAGGGTAGTGCATAGAGTGTATGGTGTAGAGTGTAGGGTATAGAGTGTAGGGTATAGAGTGTAGGGTATAGAGTGTAGAGTGTAGGGTATAGAGTGTATGGTTTAGAGTGTAGGGTATAGAGTGTAGAGTGTAGGGTATAGAGTGTAGGGTATAGAGTGTAGGGTATAGAGTGTAGGGTATAGAGTGTAGGGTATAGAGTGTAGAGTGTAGGGTATAGAGTGTAGGGTATGGAGTGTAGGGTATAGAGTGTAGGGTATAGAGTGTAGAGTGTAGGGATTAGAGTGTATGGTATAGAGTGTAGGGTATAGAGTGTAGAGTATAGGGTATAGAGTGTAGAGTATGGAGTGTAGAGTATAGAGTGTAGGTTATAGAGTGTAGAGTGTAGGGATTAGAGTGTAGGGCATAGAGTGTAGGGCATAGAGTGTATAGTGTAGGGTATAGAGTGTAGGGTATAGAGTATAGAGTGTAGGGTATAGAGTGTAGAGTATAGAGTGTAGAGTGTAGGGATTAGACTGTAGGGTATAGAGTGTAGGGTATAGAATGTATGGAATAGAGTATAGGGTATAGAGTATAGAGTGTAGGGTATAGAGTGTAGGGTATAGAGCGTAGGGTGTAGGGTATAGAGTGTAGGGTATAGAGTGTAGGGTATAGAGTGTAGAATGTAGGGTCTAGAGTGTATGGTATAGAGTGTAGGGTATAGAGTGAAGGGTATAGAGTGTAGAGTGTAGGTATAGAGTGTATGGTATAGATTGTATGGTGTAGAGTGTATGGTATAGAGTTTAGGGTATAGAGTGTATGGTATAGAGTGTAGGGTATATAGTGTAGAGTGTAGGGTATAGAGTGTAGGGTATAGAGTGTAGGGCATAGTGTGTAGGGTATAGATTGTAGGGTATAGAGTGTATAGTGTAGGGTATAGAGTGTAGGGTTTAGAGTGTATGGTATAGAGTGTAGGGAATAGAGTGTAGAGTGTATGGTATAGAGTGTAGGGTATAGAGTGTAGAGTGTAGGGTATAAAGTGTAGGGTATAGAGTGTAGGGTATAGAGTGTAGAGAGTAGGGTATAGAGTGTAGGGTATAAAGTGTAGGGTATAGAGTGTAGAGTGTAGGGATTAGAAAGTAGGTTATAGAGTGTAGGGTATAGAGTGTAGAATGTACGGTATAGAGTGTAGGGTATAGAGTATAGAGTGTAGGGTATAGAGTGTAGGGTATAGTGTGTAAAGTGTAGAGTGTAGGGTATAGAGTGTAGAGTGTAGGGTATAGAGTGTAGGGTATAGAGTGTATGGAATAGAGTGTAGGGTATAGTGTGTAGAGTGTAGGGTATAGAGTGTAGGGTATAGAGCGTAGGGTGTAGGGTATAGAGTGTAGGGTATAGAGTGTAGGGTATAGAGTGTAGAGTGTAGGGTATAGAGTGTATGGTATAGAGTGTAGGGTGTAGAGTGTAGGGTATAGAGTGTAGAGTGTAGGGTATAGAGTGTAGCGTGTAGGGTATAGAGTGTAGAGTGTATGGGCTAGAGTGTAGGGGATAGAGTGTATGGTATAGAGTGTATGGTATAGAGTGTAGGGTATAGAGTGTAGGGTATAGAGTGTAGAGTGTAGGGTATAGAGTGTAGGGTATAGAGTGTAGAGTGTAGGGTATAGAGTGTAGGGTATAGAGTGTAGAGTGTATGGTATAGTGTGTATGGTATAGAGTGTATGATATAGATTGTAGGGTATAGAGTGTAGGGTATAGAGTGTAGAGTGTAGGGTATAGAGTGTAGAGTGTAGGGTATAGAGTGTAGGGTATAGAGTTTAGAGTGTAGGGTATACAGTGTAGGGTATAGAGTGTAGAGTGTATGGTATAGAGTGTAGGGGATAGAGTGTATGGTATAGAGTGTATGGTATAGAGTGTAGGGTATAGAGTGTAGGGTATAGAGTGTAGAGTGTAGGGTATAGAGTGTAGGGTATAGAGTGTAGGGTATAGAGTGTAGGGTGTAGAGTGTATGTAGGGTATAGAGTGTAGGGTATAGGGTGTAGGGTATGGAGTGTAGGGTGTAGAATGTAGGGTATAGAGTGTAGGGTATAGAGTGTAGGGTATAGCGTGTAGGGTATAGAGTGTAGGGTATAGAGTGTAGGGTATAGAGTGTAGGGGATAAAGTGTAGAGTGTAGGGTATAGAGTGTAGGGTATAGAGTGTAGAGTATAGAGTGTAAAGTGTAGAGTGTAGGGTGTAGAGTGTAGAGTGTAGGGTATAGAGTGTAGAGTGTAGGGTATAGAGTGTAGGGTATAGAGTGTATGGTATAGAGTGTAGGGTATAGAGTGTAGAGTGTAGGGTATATAATGTAGGGTATAATGTGTAGAGTGTAGGGTATAGAGTGTACGGTATAGAGGGTAGGGTATATAGTGTATGGTGTATGGTGTAGAGTGTAGGGTATAGAGTGTAGGGTATAGAGTGTAGGGTATAGAGTGAATGGTATAGAGTGTAGGGTATAGAGTGTAAGCTATAAAGTGTAGGGTGAAGAGTGTAGGGTATAGAGTGTAGGGTATAGAGTGTAGGGTATAGAGTGTAGGGTATAGAGTGTAGGGTATAGAGTGTAGAGTGTAGGGTATAGAGTGTAGGGTATAGAGTGTAGAGTGTAGGGTATAGAGTGTAGGGTTTAAAGAGTAGGGTATAGAGTGTAGAGTGTAGGGTATAGAGTGTAGAGTGTAGGGTATAGAGTGTAGGGTATAGAGTGTAGAGTGTAGGGTATAGAGTGTAGGGTATAGAGTGTAGAGTGTAGGGTATAAAGTGTAGAGAGTAGGGTATAGAGTGTAAGATATAGAGTGTAGGTTATAGAGTGTAGGGTATAGAGTGTAGAGTGTAGGGTGTAGAGTATAGGGTATAGAGTGTAGGGTATAGAGTGTAGAGTGTAGGGTATAAAGTGTAGAGAGTAGTGTATAGAGTGTAGGGTATAGAGTGTAGGTTATAGAGTGTAGGGTATAGAGTGTGGAGTTTAGGGTGTAGATTGTAGGTTATAGAGTGTAGAGTGTAGGGTATAAAGTGTAGAGAGTAGGGTATAGAGTGTAGGGTATAGAGTGTAGGTTATAGAGTGTAGGGTATAGAGTGTGGAGGTAGGGTGTAGAGTGTAGGGTATAGAGTGTAAGGTATAGAGTGTACGGTATAAAGTGTATGTTATAGAGTGTAGGGTATAGAGTGTAGAGTTTAGGGTATAGAGTGTAGGGTATAGAGTGTAGGGTATAGAGTGTAGAGTGTAGGGTATAGAGTGTAGGGTTTAGAGTGTATGGTATAGAGTGTAGGGTATAGATTGTAGGGTGTAGAGTGTAGGGTATAGAGTGTAGGGTATAGAGTGTATGGTATAGAGTGTAGAGTGTAGGGTATAGAGTGTATATTGTAGGGTAAAAAGTGTAGGGTATAGAGAGTATGGTATAGAGTGTAGGGAATAGAGTGTAGAGTGTAGGGTATAGAGTGTAGGGTATAGAGTGTGGAGTGTAGGGTATAAAGTGTAGAGAGTAGGGTAAAGAGTGTAGGGTATAGAGTGTAGGTTATAGAGTGTAGGGTATAGAGTGTAGAGTGTAGGGTGTAGAGTGTAAGGTATAGAGTGTAAGGTATGGAGTGTAGGGTATAAAGTGTAGGGTATAGAGTGTAGGGTATAGATTGTAGGGTATAGAGTGTAGATTGTAGGGTATAGAGTCTATGGTATAGAGTGTAGAGTGTAGGGTATAGAGTGTATAGTGTAGGGTAAAGAGTGTAGGGTATAGAGTGTATGGTATAGAGTGTAGGGAATAGAGTGTAGAGTGTAGGGTATAGAGTGTAGGGTATAGAGTGTAGAGTGTAGGGTATAGAGTGTAGGGATTAGAGTATAGAGTGTAGGGTATAGAGTATAGAGTGTAGGGTATAGAGTGTAGGGTATAGAGTGTAAAGTGTAGAGTGTATGGTATAGAGTGTAGAGTGTAGGGTATAGAGTGTAGGGTATAGAGTGTATGGAATAGAGTGTAGGGTATAGAGTGTTGAGTGTAGGGTATAGAGTGTAGGGTATAGAGCGTAGGGTGTAGGGTATAGAGTGTAGGGTATATAGTGTAGGGTATAGAGTTTAGAGTGTAGGGTACAGAGTGTAGGGTGTATGGTATAGAGTGCAGGGGATAGAGTGTAGAGTGTGAGGTATAGAGTGTAGGGTATAGAGTGTATGGTATAGAGTGTATGGTATAGATTGTAATGTATAGAGTGTAGGGTATAGAGTGTAGAGTGTAGGGTATAGAGTGTAGAGTGTAGGGTATAGAGTGTAGGGTATAGAGGGTATGATATAGAGTGTATGGTATAGAGTGTATGGTATAGAGTGTACGGTATAGAGTGTAGGGTATAGAGTGTAGAGTGTAGGGTATAGAGTGTAGGGTATAGAGTGTAGGGTATAGAGTGTAGGGTATAGAGTGTAGGGTGTAGAGTTTAGGGTATAGAGTGTAGCGCGTAGGGTATAGAGTGTATGGTATAGAGTGTAGAGTGTAGGGTATAGAGTGTATGGTATAGAGTGTAGGGTGTAGAATGTATGTTATAGAGTTTAGGGTACAGAGTGTATGGTATGGAGATTAGAGTGTAGGGCATATAGTGTATGGTATAGAGTGTATGGTATAGAGTGTAGGGTATAGAGTGTAGAGTGTAGGGTATAGAGTGTATGGTATAGAGTGTAGGGTATAGAGTGTAGAGTGTAGGGTATAGAGTGTAGGGTATAGAGTGTAGGGTATAGATTGTAGGGTATAGAGTGTAGGGTATAAAGTGTAGAGTGTAGGGTATAGAGTGTATGGTATAGAGTGTAGAGTGTATGGTATAGAGTGTATGGTATAGAGTGTAGGGTGTAGAATGTATGTTATAGAGTGTAGGGTATAGAGTGTATGGTATGGAGATTAGAGTGTAGGGCATAGAATGTAGGGTATAGAGTGTATGGTATAGAGTGTAGGGTATAGAGTGTAGAGTGTAGGGTATAGAGTGTAGGGTATAGAGTGTAGGATATAGAGTGTATGGTATAGAGTGTAGGTTATAGAGTGTAGAGTGTAGGGTATAGAGTGTAGGGTATAGAGTGTAGGGTAAAGAGTGTAAGGTATAGATTGTAAGGTATAGAGTGTATAGCGTAGAGTATAGAGTGTAGGGTATAGAGTGTATGGTGTAGAGTGTAGGGTATAGAGTGTATAGTGTAGGGTATAGAGTGTAGGGTATAGAGTGTATAGTATAGAGTGTAGTGTATAGAGTGTAGGGTATAGAGTGTAGAGTGTGGGGTATAGAGTGTATGGTATAGAGTGTATGGTGTAGAGTGTATGGTATAGAGTGTAGGGTATAGAGTGTATTTTATAGAGTGTAGGGTATAGAGTGTAGATTGTAGGGTATAGAGTGTAGGGTGTAGAGTGTAGGGTATAGAGTGTAGGGTATAGATTGTAGGGTATAGAGTGTAGAGTGTAGGGTATAGAGTGTAGGGTATAGAGTGTATGGTATAGAGTGTAGAGTGTAGGGTATAGAGTATATAGTGTAGGGTATAGAGTGTAGGGTATAGAGTGTATGGTATAGAGTGTAGGGAATAGAGTGTAGCGTGTATGGTATAGAGTGTAGGGTATAGAGTGTAGAGTGTAGGGTATAGAGTGTAGGGTATAGAGTGTAGGGTATAGAGTGTAGGGTGTAGAGTGTAGGGTATAGAGTGTAGGGTATAGAGTGTAGGGTATAGAGTGTAGAGTGTAGGGATTAGAATGTAGGGTATAGAGTGTAGGGTATAGAGTGTAGAATGTACGGTATAGAGTGTAGGGTATAGAGTATAGAGTGTAGGGTATAGAGTGTAAAGTGTAGAGTGTAGGGTATAGAGTGTAGAGTGTAGGGTATAGAGTGTAGGGTATAGAGTGTATGGAATAGAGTGTAGGGCATAGAGTGTAGAGTGTAGGGTATAGAGTGTAGGGTATAGAGTGTAGGGTATAGAGTGTAGATTGTAGGGTATAGAGTGTATGGTATAGAGTGTAGGGTGTAGAGTGTAGGGTATAGAGTGTAGAGTGTAGGGTATAGAGTGTAGAGTGTAGGGTATAGAGTGTAGAGTGTAGGGTATAGAGTGTAGGGTATAGAGCGTAAAGTGTATGGTATAGAGTGTAGGGGATAGAGTGTATGGTATAGAGTGTATGGTATAGAGTGTAGGGTAGAGAATGTAGGGTATAGAGTGTAGGGTGTATAGTGTAGGGTATAGAGTGTAGAGTGTATGGTATAGAGTGTAGGGGATAGAGTGTATGGTATAGAGTGTATGGTATAGAGTGTATGATATAGATTGTAGGGTATAGAGTGTAGGGTATCGAGTGTAGAGTGTAGGGTATAGAGTGTAGAGTGTAGGGTATAGAGTGTAGGGTATAGAGTGTAGGGTATAGAGTGTAGGGTGTTGAGTTTAGGGTATAGAGTGTAGGGTATAGGGTGCAGGGTATAGAGTGTAGGGTGTACAGTGTAGGGTATAGAGTGTAGGGTATAGAGTGTAGGGTATAGAGTGTAGGGTATAGCGTGTAGGGTATAGAGTGAAGGGTATAGAGTGTAGGGTATAGAGTGTAGGGTATAAAGTGTAGAGTGTAGGGTGTAGAGTGTAGAGTATAGAGTGGAGGGTATAGAGTGTAGGGTATAGAGTGTAGGGTATAAAGTGTAGAGTGTAGGGTATAGAGTGTAGGGTATAGAGTGTAGGGTATAGAGTGTAGAGTGTAGGGTATAGAGTGTAGGGTATAGAGTGTAGGGTACAGAGTGTATGGTATAGAGTGTAGGGTATAGAGTGTAGGGTATTAAGTGTAGAGTGTAGGGTATAGAGTGTAGGGTATAGAGTGTAGGGTATAGAGTGTAGGGTATAGAGTGTAGGGAATAGAGTGTAGAGTGTAGGGTATAGAGTGTAGGGTATAGAGTGTAGGGTATAGAGTGTAGGGTATAGAGTGTAGGGTATAAAGTGTAGAGTGTAGGGTATAGAGTGTAGGGTATAGAGTGTAGGGTATAGAGTGTAGAGTGTAGGGTATAGAGTGTAGGGTATAGAGTGTATGGTATAGAGTGTAGGGTATAGAGTGTAGAGTGTAGGGTATAGAGTGTAGGGTATACTGTGTAGAGTGTAGGGTATAGAGTGTAAGGTATAGAGGGTAGGGTATAGAGTGTATGGTGTAGAGTGTAGGGTATAGAGTGTAGGGTATTGAGTGTAGGGTATAGAGTGTATGGTATAGAGTTTAGGGTATAGAGTGTAGGGTATAGAGTGTAAGCTATAAAGTGTAGGGTGTAGAGTGTCGGGTATAGAGTGTAGGGTATAGAGTGTAGAGTATAGAGTGTAGGGTATAGAGTGTAGGGTATAGAGTGTAGAGTGTAGGGTATAGAGTGTAGGGTATAGAGTGTAGAGTGTAGGGTATAGAGTGTAGGGTTTAGAGAGTAGGGTATAGAGTGTAGAGTGTAGGGTATTGAGTGTAGAGTGTAGGGTATAGAGTGTAGGGTATAGAGTGTAGAGTGTAGGGTATAGAGTGTAGGGTTTAGAGAGTTGGGTATAGAGTGTAGAGTGTAGGGTATAGAGTATAGAGTGTAGGGTATAGAGTGTAGAGTGTAGGGTATAGAGTGTAGGGTATAGAGTGTAGAGTGTAGGGTATAGAGTGTAGTGTATAGATTGTAGGGTATAGAGTGTAGATTGTAGGGTATAGAGTGTAGGGTATAGAGTGTATGGTATAGAGTGTAGGGAATAGAGTGTAGGCTATAGAGTGTATGATATAGAGTGTAGGGTATAGAGTGTATGGTATAGAGTGTAGGGTATAGATTGTAGGGTATAGAGTGTAGGGTATAGAGTGTATGGTATAGAGTGTATGGTATAGATTGTAGGGTATAGAGTGTAGGGTATAGAGTGTAGAGTGTAGGGTATAGAGTGTAGAGTGTAGGGTATAGAGTGTAGGGTATAGAGTGTAGAGTGTAGGGTATAGAGTGTAGGGTATAGAGTGTAGAGTGTATGGTATAGAGTGCAGGGGATAGAGTGTAGAGTGTGAGATATAGAGTGTAGGGTATAGAGTGTATGGTATAGCGTGTATGGTATAGATTGTAGGGTATAGAGTGTAGGGTATACAGTGTAGAGTGTAGGGTATAGAGTGTAGAGTGTAGGGTATAGAGTGTAGGGTATAGAGTGTAGGGTATAGAGTGTAGAGTGTAGGGTATAGAGTGTAGGGTATAGAGTGTATGGTATAGAGTGTATGGTATAGATTGTAGGGTATAGAGTGTAGGGTATAGAGTGTAGAGTGTAGGGTATAGAGTGTAGAGTGTAGGGTATAGAGTGTAGGGTATAGAATGTAGAGTGTAGGGTATAGAGTGTAGGGTATAGAGTGTAGAGTGTATGGTATAGAGTGCAGGGGATATAGTGTAGAGTGTGAGGTATAGAGTGTAGGGTACAGAGTGTATGGTATAGAGTGTAGGGTATAGAGTGTAGGGTACAGAGGCGTAGCTAGAGCTTTTGCCGCCCGGGGCTGATCCCGAGTTTGGCGCCCCCCCCCCCCCCCCCCAGCTCAATACACACAAAGGTTACCAAAAATGGTTTTCCTGTTTTGTAGAACTTAAACTGGGCCTAATGGTGTCACCCCCACATGCCACACCTGTGACTTAATACCACCACACCATGACCAGGCCACATAGTGACCGAATAATACTACATACAAGGGACAAATACCACCGCACCATTTCCAGACCACATATTACCACCACATAGTGACTGAATACTACAATACTGATCAGTAATAAAAAAAAAAACCACAATACTATCACCATAAGTGCCAGTATTCACAGGAGATCTGTACTTAGTATGCAGTGTCTGTGTAGAGGTAATACAGAGATCACTGGTGACATTATACACAGGACCTCTATATAGTATACAGTGTATAGTGTCAGTGTATAGGTAACACTGACTCACCAGTGACGTCTCTAGGTGAAGTCCTTCATCTTTCATCCAGCACAGACCGCCATCATTCCTTCCAGCCAGGACTCGTTTCTGCAGGAAATAACACAGTTATCTCGAGCTCCGCTTGCAGAACACATTACTTAATTTTTCACAACTTCTACATTACACCACATGAAGAAAAAAAGGTGATATAGTGTCACTCTGCACAGTAACAGGACCGCCCCCCCATTTAAAACAGTATACTCAAAAAATAAAATAAATACATCACTGCAGTAATAATATCCCTTAATTATCCCCTATGGTAATAATATTCCCCACCCTGGCCCCGTTTATCTCATTCCTGGCTCCAGCCATATGTTGTCGTATCCTGCCCTCATGAGTATCCATTCTACCCCATATGATCTCCCCATCCTGCCCCACCAGCCTCCATCGTATCCGTCCTGCCCCATGATCCAATCCTGCCCCGTGTCTCCAATCATGCCCCATATCTACATTCTGCCCATGCCTCAAGTCCTGCCCCCAGTGTGTCCAGCATATTACCCCCATGTTGTCCAGCAATCTGCCCCAGTGTGTCCAGCATATTACCCCCAGTGTGTCCAGCAATCTGCCCCAGTGTCCAGCCTTTCCCCAGTGTGTCCAGCAGTCTGCCCCAGTGTGTCCAGCATATTACCCCCAGTGTCCAGCATTGCCCCACTGTGTCCAGTATATTACCCCCAGTGTGTCCAGCAATCTGCCCCAGTGTCCAGCATTGCCCCAGTGTGTCCAGAAGTCTGCCCCAGGGTCTCCAGCATTGCCTCAATGTGTCCAGAAATCTGCCCCAGGGTCTCCAGTATTGCCCCAGTGTGTCCAGCAATCTGCCCCAGGGTCTCCAGTATTGCCCCAGTGTGTCCAGCAATCTGCCCCAGGGTCTCCAGTATTGCCCCAGTGTGTCCAGCAATCTGCCCCATGGTCTCCTGTATTGCCCCAGTGTGTCCAGCATTCTGCCCCATGGTCTCCAGTATTGCCCCAGTGTGTCCAGCATTCTGCCCCATGGTCTCCAGTATTGCCCCAGTGTGTCCAGCATTCTGCCCCATGGTCTCCAGTATTGCCCCAGTGTGACCAGCAATCTGCCCCATAGTCTCCTGTATTGCCCCAGTGTGTCCAGCAATCTGCCCCATGGTCTCATGTATTGCCCCAGTGTGTCCAGCAATCTGCCCCATGGTCTCCAGTATTGCCCCAGTGTGTCCAGCATTGCCCCAGCCCCAGACAGTCAGACATAAAGAAAAAAAAAAAAAAAGTAAAATCCTCACCTCTCCCGTTCCTAGCGCAGGTCCGGTGCAGTCAGCGTCTCTCCGGCTCTGCGACGCTCAGGACAGAGAGGCAGAGCGGCGCGCACAGTAGTGACGTCATCGCGCCCTCTGCTCTGAGACGTCGCAGAGTCAGAGGAGGCTGCAGCTGCCGACGCCGCAGGAACCAGGAGAGGTGAGTATAGAGCGGGGGGCGGGGGCGGGGGCGGGGGGAGCTGGCCCTGGTCGTGGCGGCGGACGGCGCCGCCCGAAGATTTAAAGGGGCGTCTTTTTTTTTTTTTTTTTTTTTAATCTTCTTCTCCTGCAGCGCCGGCCGCCCCCCGCATTGTGCCGCCCGGGGCGGACCGCCCCCCCCGCACCCCCCTTCCTACGCCACTGGTAGGGTACAGAGTGTAGTGTATAGAGTGTAGAGTGTAGGGTATAGAGTGTAGGTTGTAGAGTGTATGGTATAGAGTGTATGGTATAGATTGTAGGGTATAGAGTGTAGGGTATAGAGTGTAGAGTGTAGGGTATAGAGTGTATGGTATAGAGTGTAGGGTATAGAGTGTAGGGTATACTGTGTAGAGTGTAGGGTATAGAGTGTAAGGTATAGAGGGTAGGGTATAGAGTGTATGGTGTAGAGTGTAGGGTATAGAGTGTAGGGTATTGAGTGTAGGGTATAGAGTGTATGGTATAGAGTTTAGGGTATAGAGTGTAGGGTATAGAGTGTAAGCTATAAAGTGTAGGGTGTAGAGTGTAGGGTATAGAGTGTAGGGTATAGAGTGTAGAGTATAGAGTGTAGGGTATAGAGTGTAGGGTATAGAGTGTAGAGTGTAGGGTATAGAGTGTAGAGTGTAGGGTATAGAGTGTAGGGTTTAGAGAGTAGGGTATAGAGTGTAGAGTGTAGGGTATTGAGTGTAGAGTGTAGGGTATAGAGTGTAGGGTATAGAGTGTAGAGTGTAGGGTATAGAGTGTAGGGTTTAGAGAGTTGGGTATAGAGTGTAGAGTGTAGGGTATAGAGTATAGAGTGTAGGGTATAGAGTGTAGAGTGTAGGGTATAGAGTGTAGAGTGTAGGGTATAGAGTGTAGTGTATAGATTGTAGGGTATAGAGTGTAGATTGTAGGGTATAGAGTGTAGGGTATAGAGTGTATGGTAAAGATTGTAGAGAGTAGGGTATAGAGTGTATAGTGTAGGGTATAGAGTGTAGGGTATAGAGTGTATGGTATAGAGTGTAGGGAATAGAGTGTAGGCTATAGAGTGTATGATATAGAGTGTAGGGTATAGAGTGTATGGTATAGAGTGTAGGGTATAGATTGTAGGGTATAGAGTGTAGGGTATAGAGTGTATGGTATAGAGTGTATGGTATAGATTGTAGGGTATAGAGTGTAGGGTATAGAGTGTAGAGTGTAGGGTATAGAGTGTAGAGTGTAGGGTATAGAGTGTAGGGTATAGAGTGTAGAGTGTAGGGTATAGATTGTAGGGTATAGAGTGTAGAGTGTATGGTATAGAGTGCAGGGGATAGAGTGTAGAGTGTGAGATATAGAGTGTAGGGTATAGAGTGTATGGTATAGCGTGTATGGTATAGATTGTAGGGTATAGAGTGTAGGGTATACAGTGTAGAGTGTAGGGTATAGAGTGTAGAGTGTAGGGTATAGAGTGTAGGGTATAGAGTGTAGAGTGTATGGTATAGAGTGCAGGGGATATAGTGTAGAGTGTGAGGTATAGAGTGTAGGGTACAGAGTGTATGGTATAGAGTGTAGGGTATAGAGTGTAGGGTACAGAGTGTAGTGTATAGAGTGTAGAGTGTAGGGTATAGAGTGTAGGTTGTAGAGTGTATGGTATAGAGTGTATGGTATAGATTGTAGGGTATAGAGTGTAGGGTATAGAGTGTAGAGTGTAGGGTATAGAGTGTATGGTATAGAGTGTAGGGTATAGAGTGTAGGGTATACTGTGTAGAGTGTAGGGTATAGAGTGTAAGGTATAGAGGGTAGGGTATAGAGTGTATGGTGTAGAGTGTAGGGTATAGAGTGTAGGGTATTGAGTGTAGGGTATAGAGTGTATGGTATAGAGTTTAGGGTATAGAGTGTAGGGTATAGAGTGTAAGCTATAAAGTGTAGGGTGTAGAGTGTAGGGTATAGAGTGTAGGGTATAGAGTGTAGAGTATAGAGTGTAGGGTATAGAGTGTAGGGTATAGAGTGTAGAGTGTAGGGTATAGAGTGTAGAGTGTAGGGTATAGAGTGTAGGGTTTAGAGAGTAGGGTATAGAGTGTAGAGTGTAGGGTATTGAGTGTAGAGTGTAGGGTATAGAGTGTAGGGTATAGAGTGTAGAGTGTAGGGTATAGAGTGTAGGGTTTAGAGAGTTGGGTATAGAGTGTAGAGTGTAGGGTATAGAGTATAGAGTGTAGGGTATAGAGTGTAGAGTGTAGGGTATAGAGTGTAGAGTGTAGGGTATAGAGTGTAGTGTATAGATTGTAGGGTATAGAGTGTAGATTGTAGGGTATAGAGTGTAGGGTATAGAGTGTATGGTAAAGATTGTAGAGAGTAGGGTATAGAGTGTATAGTGTAGGGTATAGAGTGTAGGGTATAGAGTGTATGGTATAGAGTGTAGGGAATAGAGTGTAGGCTATAGAGTGTATGATATAGAGTGTAGGGTATAGAGTGTATGGTATAGAGTGTAGGGTATAGATTGTAGGGTATAGAGTGTAGGGTATAGAGTGTATGGTATAGAGTGTATGGTATAGATTGTAGGGTATAGAGTGTAGGGTATAGAGTGTAGAGTGTAGGGTATAGAGTGTAGAGTGTAGGGTATAGAGTGTAGGGTATAGAGTGTAGAGTGTAGGGTATAGAGTGTAGGGTATAGAGTGTAGAGTGTATGGTATAGAGTGCAGGGGATAGAGTGTAGAGTGTGAGATATAGAGTGTAGGGTATAGAGTGTATGGTATAGCGTGTATGGTATAGATTGTAGGGTATAGAGTGTAGGGTATACAGTGTAGAGTGTAGGGTATAGAGTGTAGAGTGTAGGGTATAGAGTGTAGGGTATAGAGTGTAGGGTATAGAGTGTAGAGTGTAGGGTATAGAGTGTAGGGTATAGAGTGTATGGTATAAAGTGTATGGTATAGATTGTAGGGTATAGAGTGTAGGGTATAGAGTGTAGAGTGTAGGGTATAGAGTGTAGAGTGTAGGGTATAGAGTGTAGGGTATAGAATGTAGAGTGTAGGGTATAGAGTGTAGGGTATAGAGTGTAGAGTGTATGGTATAGAGTGCAGGGGATATAGTGTAGAGTGTGAGGTATACAGTGTAGGGTACAGAGTATATGGTATAGAGTGTAGGGTATAGAGTGTAGGGTACAGAGTGTAGTGTATAGAGTGTAGAGTGTAGGGTATAGAGTGTAGGTTGTAGAGTGTATGGTATAGAGTGTATGGTATACATTGTAGGGTATAGAGTGTAGGGTATAGAGTGTAGAGTGTAGGGTATAGAGTGTAGAGTGTAGGGTATAGAGTGTAGGGTATAGAGTGTAGAGTGTAGGATATAGAGTGTAGGGTATAGAGTGTAGAGTGTGTGTTATAGAGTGCAGGGGATAGAGTGTAGAGTGTGAGGTATAGAGTGTAGGGTATAGAGTGTATGGTATAGAGTGTATGGTATAGATTGTAGGGTATAGAGTGTAGGGTATAGAGTGTAGAGTGTAGGGTATAGAGTGTAGAGTGTAGGGTATAGAGTGTATGGTATAGAGTGTATGGTATAGATTGTAGGGTATAGAGTGTAGGGTATAGAGTGTAGAGTGTATGGTATAGAGTGCAGGGGATAGAGTGTAGAGTGTGAGGTATAGAGTGTAGGGTATAGAGTGTATGGTATAGAGTGTATGGTATAGATTGTAGGGTATAGAGTGTAGGGTATAGAGTGTAGGGTATAGAGTGTATGGTATAAAGTGTATGGTATAGATTGTAGGGTATAGAGTGTAGGGTATAGAGTGTAGAGTGTAGGGTATAGAGTGTAGAGTGTAGGGTATAGAGTGTAGTGTATAGATTGTAGGGTATAGAGTGTAGATTGTAGGGTATAGAGTGTAGGGTATAGAGTGTATGGTAAAGATTGTAGAGAGTAGGGTATAGAGTGTATAGTGTAGGGTATAGAGTGTAGGGTATAGAGTGTATGGTATAGAGTGTAGGGAATAGAGTGTAGGCTATAGAGTGTATGATATAGAGTGTAGGGTATAGAGTGTATGGTATAGAGTGTAGGGTATAGATTGTAGGGTATAGAGTGTAGGGTATAGAGTGTATGGTATAGAGTGTATGGTATAGATTGTAGGGTATAGAGTGTAGGGTATAGAGTGTAGAGTGTAGGGTATAGAGTGTAGAGTGTAGGGTATAGAGTGTAGGGTATAGAGTGTAGAGTGTAGGGTATAGAGTGTAGGGTATAGAGTGTAGAGTGTATGGTATAGAGTGCAGGGGATAGAGTGTAGAGTGTGAGATATAGAGTGTAGGGTATAGAGTGTATGGTATAGCGTGTATGGTATAGATTGTAGGGTATAGAGTGTAGGGTATACAGTGTAGAGTGTAGGGTATAGAGTGTAGAGTGTAGGGTATAGAGTGTAGGGTATAGAGTGTAGGGTATAGAGTGTAGAGTGTAGGGTATAGAGTGTAGGGTATAGAGTGTATGGTATAAAGTGTATGGTATAGATTGTAGGGTATAGAGTGTAGGGTATAGAGTGTAGAGTGTAGGGTATAGAGTGTAGAGTGTAGGGTATAGAGTGTAGGGTATAGAATGTAGAGTGTAGGGTATAGAGTGTAGGGTATAGAGTGTAGAGTGTATGGTATAGAGTGCAGGGGATATAGTGTAGAGTGTGAGGTATACAGTGTAGGGTACAGAGTATATGGTATAGAGTGTAGGGTATAGAGTGTAGGGTACAGAGTGTAGTGTATAGAGTGTAGAGTGTAGGGTATAGAGTGTAGGTTGTAGAGTGTATGGTATAGAGTGTATGGTATAGATTGTAGGGTATAGAGTGTAGGGTATAGAGTGTAGAGTGTAGGGTATAGAGTGTAGAGTGTAGGGTATAGAGTGTAGGGTATAGAGTGTAGAGTGTAGGATATAGAGTGTAGGGTATAGAGTGTAGAGTGTGTGTTATAGAGTGCAGGGGATAGAGTGTAGAGTGTGAGGTATAGAGTGTAGGGTATAGAGTGTATGGTATAGAGTGTATGGTATAGATTGTAGGGTATAGAGTGTAGGGTATAGAGTGTAGAGTGTAGGGTATAGAGTGTAGAGTGTAGGGTATAGAGTGTATGGTATAGAGTGTATGGTATAGATTGTAGGGTATAGAGTGTAGGGTATAGAGTGTAGAGTGTATGGTATAGAGTGCAGGGGATAGAGTGTAGAGTGTGAGGTATAGAGTGTAGGGTATAGAGTGTATGGTATAGAGTGTATGGTATAGATTGTAGGGTATAGAGTGTAGGGTATAGAGTGTAGAGTGTAGGGTATAGAGTGTAGGGTATAGAGTGTAGAGTGTAGGGTATAGAGTGTAGAGTGTAGGGTATAGAGTGTAGGGTATAGAGTGTATGGTATAGAGTGTATGGTATAGATTGTAGGGTATAGAGTGTAGGGTATAGAGTGTAGAGTGTATGGTATAGAGTGCAGGAGATAGAGTGTAGAGTGTGAGATATAGAGTGTAGGGTATAGAGTGTATGGTATAGCGTGTATGGTATAGATTGTAGGGTATAGAGTGTAGGGTATACAGTGTAGAGTGTAGGGTATAGAGTGTAGAGTGTAGGGTATAGAGTGTAGGGTATAGAGTGTAAGGTATAGAGTGTAGAGTGTAGGGTATAGAGTGTAGGGTATAGAGTGTATGGTATAAAGTGTATGGTATAGATTGTAGGGTATAGAGTGTAGGGTATAGAGTGTAGAGTGTAGGGTATAGAGTGTAGAGTGTAGGGTATAGAGTGTAGGGTATAGAATGTAGAGTGTAGGGTATAGAGTGTAGGGTATAGAGTGTAGAGTGTATGGTATAGAGTGCAGGGGATAGAGTGTAGAGTGTGAGATATAGAGTGTAGGGTATAGAGTGTATGGTATAGCGTGTATGGTATAGATTGTAGGGTATAGAGTGTAGGGTATACAGTGTAGAGTGTAGGGTATAGAGTGTAGAGTGTAGGGTATAGAGTGTAGGGTATAGAGTGTAGGGTATAGAGTGTAGAGTGTAGGGTACAGAGTGTAGCGTTTAGAGTGTAGGGTATAGAGTGTAGGGTATAGATTGTAGGGTATAGAGTGTAGAGTGTAGGGTATAGAGTGTAGGGTATAGAGTGTAGAGTGTAGGGTATAGAGTGTATATTGTAGGGTAAAAAGTGTAGGGTATAGAGAGTATGGTATAGAGTGTAGGGAATAGAGTGTATGGTATAGAGTGTATGGTATAGATTGTAGGGTATAGAGTGTAGGGTATAGAGTGTAGAGTGTAGGGTATAGAGTGTAGAGTGTAGGGTATAGAGTGTATGGTATAGAGTGTATGGTATAGATTGTAGGGTATAGAGTGTAGGGTATAGAGTGTAGAGTGTAGGGTATAGAGTGTAGAGTGTAGGGTATAGAGTGTAGGGTATAGAGTGTAGAGTGTAGGGTATAGAGTGTAGAGTATAGAGTGTAGAGTGTATGGTATAGAGTGCAGGGGATAGAGTGTAGAGTGTAGGGTATAGAGTGTAGGGTATAGAGTGTAGAGTGTAGGGTATAGAGTGTAGGGTTTAGAGAGTAGGGTATAGAGTGTAGAGTGTAGGGTATAGAGTGTAGAGTGTAGGGTATAGAGTGTAGGGTATAGAGTGTAGAGTGTAGGGTATAGAGTGTAGTGTTTACATAGTTGGGTATAGAGTGTAGAGTGTAGGGTATAGAGTATAGAGTGTAGGGTATAGAGTGTAGGGTATAGAGTGTAGAGTGTAGGGTATAAAGTGTAGAGAGTAGGGTGTAGAGTGTAGGGTATAGAGTGTAGGTTATAGAGTGTAGGGTATAGATTGTAGATTGTAGGGTGTAGATTGTAGGTTATAGAGTGTAGAGTGTAGGGTATAAAGTGTAGAGAGTAGGGTATAGAGTGTAGGTTATAGAGTGTAGGGTATAGAGTGTAGGGTGTAGAGTGTAGGGTATAGAGTGTAAGGTATAGAGTGTACGGTATAAAGTGTATGTTATAGAGTGTAGGGTATAGAGTGTAGAGTGTAGGGTATAGAGTGTAGGGTATAGAGTGTAGGGTATAGAGTGTATGGTATAGAGTGTAGGGTATAGAGTGTAGAGTGTAGGGTACAGAGTGTAGCGTTTAGAGTGTAGGGTATAGAGTGTAGGGTATAGATTGTAGGGTATAGAGTGTAGAGTGTAGGGTATAGAGTGTAGGGTATAGAGTGTAGAGTGTAGGGTATAGAGTGTATATTGTAGGGTAAAAAGTGTAGGGTATAGAGAGTATGGTATAGAGTGTAGGGAATAGAGTGTAGAGTGTAGGGAATAGAGTGTAGAGTGTAGGGTATAAAGTGTAGAGAGTAGGGTAAAGAGTGTAGGGTATAGAGTGTAGGTTATAGAGTGTAGGGTATAGAGTGTAGAGTGTAGGGTGTAGAGTGTAGGGTATAGAGTGTAAGGTATAGAGTGTAGGGTATAAAGTGTACGGTATAGAGTGTAGGGTATAGATTGTAGGGTATAGAGTGTAGATTGTAGGGTATAGAGTCTATGGTATAGAGTGTAGAGTGTAGGGTATAGAGTGTATAGTGTAGGGTAAAGAGTGTAGGGTATAGAGTGTATGGTATAGAGTGTAGGGAATAGAGTGTAGAGTGTAGGGTATAGAGTGTATGGTATAGAGTGTAGGGTATAGAGTGTAGAGTGTAGGGTATAGAGTGTAGGGTATAGAGTGTAGGGTATAGAGTGTAGAGTGTAGGGATTAGAGTGTAGGGTATAGAGTGTAGGGTATATAGTGTAGAATGTACGGTATAGAGTGTATTGTATAGAGTATAGAGTGTAGGGTATAGAGTATAGAGTGTAGGGTATAGAGTGTAAGGTATAGAGTGTAAAGTGTAGAGTGTATGGTATAGAGTGTAGAGTGTAGGGTATAGAGTGTAGGGTATAGAGTGTATGGAATAGAGTGTAGGGTATAGAGTGTTGAGTGTAGGGTATAGAGTGTAGGGTATAGAGCGTAGGGTGTAGGGTATAGAGTGTAGGGTATAGAGTGTAGGGTATAGAGTTTAGAGTGTAGGGTACAGGGTGTATGGTATAGAGTGTAGGGTGTATGGTATAGAGTGCAGGGGATAGAGTGTAGAGTGTGAGGTATAGAGTGTAGGGTATAGAGTGTATGGTATAGAGTGTATGGTATAGATTGTAATGTATAGAGTGTAGGGTATAGAGTGTAGAGTGTAGGGTATAGAGTGTAGAGTGTAGGGTATAGAGTGTAGGGTATAGAGGGTATGATATAGAGTGTATGGTATAGAGTGTATGGTATAGAGTGTACGGTATAGAGTGTAGGGTATAGAGTGTAGAGTGTAGGGTATAGAGTGTAGGGTATAGAGTGTAGGGTATAGAGTGTAGGGTATAGAGTGTAGGGTGTAGAGTTTAGGGTATAGAGTGTAGCGTGTAGGGTATAGAGTGTATGGTATAGAGTGTAGAGTGTAGGGTATAGAGTGTATGGTATAGAGTGTAGGGTGTAGAATGTATGTTATAGAGTGTAGGGTATAGAGTGTATGGTATGGAGATTAGAGTGTAGGGCATATAGTGTATGGTATAGAGTGTATGGTATAGAGTGTAGGGTATAGAGTGTAGAGTGTAGGGTATAGAGTGTATGGTATAGAGTGTAGGGTATAGAGTGTAGAGTGTAGGGTATAGAGTGTAGGGTATAGAGTGTAGGATATAGCGTGTAGGGTATAGAGTGTAGGGTATAGATTGTAGGGTATAGAGTGTAGGGTATAAAGTGTAGAGTGTAGGGTATAGAGTGAATGGTATAGAATGTAGAGTGTATGGTATAGAGTGTATGGTATAGAGTGTAGGGTGTAGAATGTATGTTATAGAGTGTAGGGTATAGAGTGTATGGTATGGAGATTAGAGTGTAGGGCATAGAGTGTAGGGTATAGAGTGTATGGTATAGAGTGTAGGGTATAGAGTGTAGAGTGTAGGGTATAGAGTGTAGGGTATAGAGTGTAGGATATAGAGTGTATGGTATAGAGTGTAGGTTATAGAGTGTAGAGTGTAGGGTATAGAGTGTAGAGTGTAGGGTATAGAGTGTAGGGTATAGAGTGTAGGGTATAGAGTGTAGAGTGTAGGGTATAGAGTGTAGGGTATAGAGTGTATGGTATAAAGTGTATGGTATAGATTGTAGGGTATAGAGTGTAGGGTATAGAGTGTAGAGTGTAGGGTATAGAGTGTAGAGTGTAGGGTATAGAGTGTAGGGTATAGAATGTAGAGTGTAGGGTATAGAGTGTAGGGTATAGAGTGTAGAGTGTATGGTATAGAGTGCAGGGGATAGAGTGTAGAGTGTGAGATATAGAGTGTAGGGTATAGAGTGTATGGTATAGCGTGTATGGTATAGATTGTAGGGTATAGAGTGTAGGGTATACAGTGTAGAGTGTAGGGTATAGAGTGTAGAGTGTAGGGTATAGAGTGTAGGGTATAGAGTGTAGGGTATAGAGTGTAGAGTGTAGGGTACAGAGTGTAGCGTTTAGAGTGTAGGGTATAGAGTGTAGGGTATAGATTGTAGGGTATAGAGTGTAGAGTGTAGGGTATAGAGTGTAGGGTATAGAGTGTAGAGTGTAGGGTATAGAGTGTATATTGTAGGGTAAAAAGTGTAGGGTATAGAGAGTATGGTATAGAGTGTAGGGAATAGAGTGTATGGTATAGAGTGTATGGTATAGATTGTAGGGTATAGAGTGTAGGGTATAGAGTGTAGAGTGTAGGGTATAGAGTGTAGAGTGTAGGGTATAGAGTGTATGGTATAGAGTGTATGGTATAGATTGTAGGGTATAGAGTGTAGGGTATAGAGTGTAGAGTGTAGGGTATAGAGTGTAGAGTGTAGGGTATAGAGTGTAGGGTATAGAGTGTAGAGTGTAGGGTATAGAGTGTAGAGTATAGAGTGTAGAGTGTATGGTATAGAGTGCAGGGGATAGAGTGTAGAGTGTAGGGTATAGAGTGTAGGGTATAGAGTGTAGAGTGTAGGGTATAGAGTGTAGGGTTTAGAGAGTAGGGTATAGAGTGTAGAGTGTAGGGTATAGAGTGTAGAGTGTAGGGTATAGAGTGTAGGGTATAGAGTGTAGAGTGTAGGGTATAGAGTGTAGTGTTTAGATAGTTGGGTATAGAGTGTAGAGTGTAGGGTATAGAGTATAGAGTGTAGGGTATAGAGTGTAGGGTATAGAGTGCAGAGTGTAGGGTATAAAGTGTAGAGAGTAGGGTGTAGAGTGTAGGGTATAGAGTGTAGGTTATAGAGTGTAGGGTATAGATTGTAGATTGTAGGGTGTAGATTGTAGGTTATAGAGTGTAGAGTGTAGGGTATAAAGTGTAGAGAGTAGGGTATAGAGTGTAGGTTATAGAGTGTAGGGTATAGAGTGTAGGGTGTAGAGTGTAGGGTATAGAGTGTAAGGTATAGAGTGTACGGTATAAAGTGTATGTTATAGAGTGTAGGGTATAGAGTGTAGAGTGTAGGGTATAGAGTGTAGGGTATAGAGTGTAGGGTATAGAGTGTATGGTATAGAGTGTAGGGTATAGAGTGTAGAGTGTAGGGTACAGAGTGTAGCGTTTAGAGTGTAGGGTATAGAGTGTAGGGTATAGATTGTAGGGTATAGAGTGTAGAGTGTAGGGTATAGAGTGTAGGGTATAGAGTGTAGAGTGTAGGGTATAGAGTGTATATTGTAGGGTAAAAAGTGTAGGGTATAGAGAGTATGGTATAGAGTGTAGGGAATAGAGTGTAGAGTGTAGGGAATAGAGTGTAGAGTGTAGGGTATAAAGTGTAGAGAGTAGGGTAAAGAGTGTAGGGTATAGAGTGTAGGTTATAGAGTGTAGGGTATAGAGTGTAGAGTGTAGGGTGTAGAGTGTAGGGTATAGAGTGTAAGGTATAGAGTGTAGGGTATAAAGTGTACGGTATAGAGTGTAGGGTATAGATTGTAGGGTATAGAGTGTAGATTGTAGGGTATAGAGTCTATGGTATAGAGTGTAGAGTGTAGGGTATAGAGTGTATAGTGTAGGGTAAAGAGTGTAGGGTATAGAGTGTATGGTATAGAGTGTAGGGAATAGAGTGTAGAGTGTAGGGTATAGAGTGTATGGTATAGAGTGTAGGGTATAGAGTGTAGAGTGTAGGGTATAGAGTGTAGGGTATAGAGTGTAGGGTATAGAGTGTAGAGTGTAGGGATTAGAGTGTAGGGTATAGAGTGTAGGGTATATAGTGTAGAATGTACGGTATAGAGTGTATTGTATAAAGTATAGAGTGTAGGGTATAGAGTATAGAGTGTAGGGTATAGAGTGTAAGGTATAGAGTGTAAAGTGTAGAGTGTATGGTATAGAGAGTAGAGTGTAGGGTATAGAGTGTAGGGTATAGAGTGTATGGAATAGAGTGTAGGGTATAGAGTGTTGAGTGTAGGGTATAGAGTGTAGGGTATAGAGCGTAGGGTGTAGGGTATAGAGTGTAGGGTATAGAGTGTAGGGTATAGAGTTTAGAGTGTAGGGTACAGGGTGTATGGTATAGAGTGTAGGGTGTATGGTATAGAGTGCAGGGGATAGAGTGTAGAGTGTGAGGTATAGAGTGTAGGGTATAGAGTGTACGGTATAGAGTGTATGGTATAGATTGTAATGTATAGAGTGTAGGGTATAGAGTGTAGAGTGTAGGGTATAGAGTGTAGAGTGTAGGGTATAGAGTGTAGGGTATAGAGGGTATGATATAGAGTGTATGGTATAGAGTGTATGGTATAGAGTGTACGGTATAGAGTGTAGGGTATAGAGTGTAGAGTGTAGGGTATAGAGTGTAGGGTATAGAGTGTAGGGTATAGAGTGTAGGGTATAGAGTGTAGGGTGTAGAGTTTAGGGTATAGAGTGTAGCGTGTAGGGTATAGAGTGTATGGTATAGAGTGTAGAGTGTAGGGTATAGAGTGTATGGTATAGAGTGTAGGGTGTAGAATGTATGTTATAGAGTGTAGGGTATAGAGTGTATGGTATGGAGATTAGAGTGTAGGGCATATAGTGTATGGTATAGAGTGTATGGTATAGAGTGTAGGGTATAGAGTGTAGAGTGTAGGGTATAGAGTGTAGGGTATAGAGTGTAGGATATAGCGTGTAGGGTATAGAGTGTAGGGTATAGATTGTAGGGTATAGAGTGTAGGGTATAAAGTGTAGAGTGTAGGGTATAGAGTGAATGGTATAGAATGTAGAGTGTATGGTATAGAGTGTAGGGTGTAGAATGTATGTTATAGAGTGTAGGGTATAGAGTGTATGGTATGGAGATTAGAGTGTAGGGCATAGAGTGTAGGGTATAGAGTGTATGGTATAGAGTGTAGGGTATAGAGTGTAGAGTGTAGGGTATAGAGTGTAGGGTATAGAGTGTAGGATATAGAGTGTATGGTATAGAGTGTAGGTTATAGAGTGTAGAGTGTAGGGTATAGAGTGTAGGGTATAGAGTGTATTGTAAAGAGTGTAAGGTATAGATTGTAAGGTATAGAGTGTATAGCGTAGAGTATAGAGTGTAGGGTATAGAGTGTATGGTGTAGAGTGTAGGGTATAGAGTGTATAGTGTAGGGTATAGAGTGTAGGGTATAGAGTGTAGAGTGTAGAGTGTGGGGTATAGAGTGTATGGTATAGAGTGTATGGTGTAGAGTGTATGGTATAGAGTGTAGGGTATAGAGTGTATGGAATAGAGTGTAGGGTATAGAGTGTAGATTGTAGGGTATAGAGTGTAGGGTGTAGAGTGTAGGGTATAGAGTGTAGGGTATAGATTGTAGGGTATAGAGTGTAGGGAATAGAGTGTAGAGTGTATGGTATAGAGTGTAGGGTATAGAGTGTAGAGTGTAGGGTATAGAGTGTAGGGTATAGAGTGTAGGGTATAGAGTGTAGGGTGTAGAGTGTAGGGTATAGAGTGTAGGGTATAGAGTGTAGGGTATAGAGTGTAGAGTGTAGGGATTAGAGTGCAGGGTATAGAGTGTAGAGTATAGAGTGTAGAATGAACGGTATAGAGTGTAGGGTATAGAGTATAGAGTGTAGGGTATAGAGTGTAAAGTGTAGAGTGTAGGGTATAGAGTGTAGAGTGTAGGGTATAGAGTGTAGGGTATAGAGTGTATGGAATAGAGTGTAGGGTATAGAGTGTAGAGTTTAGGGTATAGAGTGTAGGGTATAGAGCGTAGGGTGTAGGGTATAGAGTGTAGGGTATAGAGTGTAGGGTATAGAGTGTAGAGTGTAGGGTATAGAGTGTATGGTATAGAGTGTAGGGTGTAGAGTGTAGGGTATAGAGTGTAGAGTGTAGGGTATAGAGTGTAGAGTGTAGGGTATAGAGTGTAGGGTGTAGAGTGTAGAGTGTAGGGTATAGAAAGTAGGGTATAGAGTGTAAAGTGTATGGTATAGAGTGTAGGGGATAGAGTGTATGGTATAGAGTGTATGGTATAGAGTGTAGGGTAGAGAATGTAGGGTATAGAGTGTAGAGTGTATGGTATATAGTGTAGGGTGTAGAGTGTAGGGTATAGAGTGTAGAGTGTATGGTATAGAGTGTAGGGGATAGAGTGTATGGTATAGAGTGTATGGTATAGAGTGTATGGTATAGATTGTAGGGTATAGAGTGTAGGGTATCGAGTGTAGAGTGTAGGGTGTACAGTGTAGGGTATAGAGTGTAGGGTATAGAGTGTAGGGTATAGAGTGTAGAGTGTTGAGTGTAGGGTATAGAGTGTAGGGTATAGGGTGTAGGGTATAGAGTGTAGGGTGTAGAGTGTAGGGTATAGAGTGTAGGGTATAGAGTGTAGGGTATAGAGTGTAGGGTATAGCGTGTAGGGTATAGAGTGAAGGGTATAGAGTGTAGGGTATAGAGTGTAGGGTATAAAGTGTAGAGTGTAGGGTGTAGAGTGTAGAGTGTAGGGTATAGAGTGGAGGGTATAGAGTGTAGGGTATAGAGTGTATGGTATAGAGTGTAGGGTGTATGGTATAGAGTGCAGGGGATAGAGTGTAGAGTGTGAGGTATAGAGTGTAGGGTATAGAGTGTATGGTATAGAGTGTATGGTATAGATTGTAATGTATAGAGTGTAGGGTATAGAGTGTAGAGTGTAGGGTATAGAGTGTAGAGTGTAGGGTATAGAGTGTAGGGTATAGAGGGTATGATATAGAGTGTATGGTATAGAGTGTATGGTATAGAGTGTACGGTATAGAGTGTAGGGTATAGAGTGTAGAGTGTAGGGTATAGAGTGTAGGGTATAGAGTGTAGGGTGTAGAATTTAGGGTATAGAGTGTAGCGTGTAGGGTATAGAGTGTATGGTATAGAGTGTAGAGTGTAGGGTATAGAGTGTATGGTATAGAGTGTAGGGTGTAGAATGTATGTTATAGAGTGTAGGGTATAGAGTGTATGGTATGGAGATTAGAGTGTAGGGCATATAGTGTATGGTATAGAGTGTATGGTATAGAGTGTAGGGTATAGAGTGTAGAGTGTAGGGTATAGAGTGTATGGTATAGAGTGTAGGGTATAGAGTGTAGAGTGTAGGGTATAGAGTGTAGGGTATAGAGTGTAGGATATAGCGTGTAGGGTATAGAGTGTAGGGTATAGATTGTAGGGTATAGAGTGTAGGGTATAAAGTGTAGAGTGTAGGGTATGGAGTGAATGGTATAGAGTGTAGAGTGTATGGTATAGAGTGTATGGTATAGAGTGTAGGGTGTAGAATGTATGTTATAGAGTGTAGGGTATAGAGTGTATGGTATGGAGATTAGAGTGTAGGGCATAGAGTGTAGGGTATAGAGTGTAGGGTATAGATTGTAGGGTATAGAGTGTAGAGTGTAGGGTATAGAGTGTAGGGTATAGAGTGTATGGTATAGAGTGTAGAGTGTAGGGTATAGAGTGTATAGTGTAGGGTATAGAGTGTAGGGTATAGAGTGTATGGTACAGAGTGTAGGGAATAGAGTGTAGAGTGTATGGTATAGAGTGTAGGGTATAGAGTGTAGAGTGTAGGGTATAGAGTGTAGGGTATAGAGTGTAGGGTATAGAGTGTAGGGTGTAGAGTGTAGGGTATAGAGTGTAGGGTATAGAGTGTAGGGTATAGAGTGTAGAGTGTAGGGATTAGAGTGCAGGGTATAGAGTGTAGAGTATAGAGTGTAGAATGCACGGTATAGAGTGTAGGGTATAGAGTATAGAGTGTAGGGTATAGAGTGTAAAGTGTAGAGTGTAGGGTATAGAGTGTAGAGTGTAGGGTATAGAGTGTAGGGTATAGAGTGTATGGAATAGAGTGTAGGGTATAGAGTGTAGAGTTTAGGGTATAGAGTGTAGGGTATAGAGCGTAGGGTGTAGGGTATAGAGTGTAGGGTATAGAGTGTAGGGTATAGAGTGTAGAGTGTAGGGTATAGAGTGTATGGTATAGAGTGTAGGGTGTAGAGTGTAGGGTATAGAGTGTAGAGTGTAGGGTATAGAGTGTAGAGTGTAGGGTATAGAGTGTAGGGTGTAGAGTGTAGAGTGTAGGGTATAGAAAGTAGGGTATAGAGTGTAAAGTGTATGGTATAGAGTGTAGGGGATAGAGTGTATGGTATAGAGTGTATGGTATAGAGTGTAGGGTAGAGAATGTAGGGTATAGAGTGTAGGGGATAGAGTGTATGGTATAGAGTGTAGAGTGTAGGGTATAGAGTGTATGGTATAGAGTGTAGGGTGTAGAATGTATGTTATAGAGTGTAGGGTATAGAGTGTATGGTATGGAGATTAGAGTGTAGGGCATATAGTGTATGGTATAGAGTGTATGGTATAGAGTGTAGGGTATAGAGTGTAGAGTGTAGGGTATAGAGTGTATGGTATAGAGTGTAGGGTATAGAGTGTAGAGTGTAGGGTATAGAGTGTAGGGTATAGAGTGTAGGATATAGCGTGTAGGGTATAGAGTGTAGGGTATAGATTGTAGGGTATAGAGTGTAGGGTATAAAGTGTAGAGTGTAGGGTATGGAGTGAATGGTATAGAGTGTAGAGTGTATGGTATAGAGTGTATGGTATAGAGTGTAGGGTGTAGAATGTATGTTATAGAGTGTAGGGTATAGAGTGTATGGTATGGAGATTAGAGTGTAGGGCATAGAGTGTAGGGTATAGAGTGTATGGTATAGAGTGTAGGGTATAGAGTGTAGAGTGTAGGGTATAGAGTGTAGGGTATAGAGTGTAGGATATAGAGTGTATGGTATAGCGTGTAGGTTATAGAGTGTAGAGTGTAGGGTATAGAGTGTAGGGTATAGAGTGTATTGTAAAGAGTGTAAGGTATAGATTGTAAGGTATAGAGTGTATAGCGTAGAGTATAGAGTGTAGGGTATAGAGTGTATGGTGTAGAGTGTAGGGTATAGAGTGTATAGTGTAGGGTATAGAGTGTAGGGTATAGAGTGTAGAGTGTGGGGTATAGAGTGTATGGTATAGAGTGTATGGTGTAGAGTGTATGGTATAGAGTGTAGGGTATAGAGTGTATGGAATAGAGTGTAGGGTATAGAGTGTAGATTGTAGGGTATAGAGTGTAGGGTGTAGAGTGTAGGGTATAGAGTGTAGGGTATAGATTGTAGGGTATAGAGTGTAGAGTGTAGGGTATAGAGTGTAGGGTATAGAGTGTATGGTATAGAGTGTAGAGTGTAGGGTATAGAGTGTATAGTGTAGGGTATAGAGTGTATGGTATAGAGTGTAGGGAATAGAGTGTAGAGTGTATGGTATAGAGTGTAGGGTATAGAGTGTAGAGTGTAGGGTACAGAGTGTAGGGTATAGAGTGTAGGGTATAGAGTGTAGGGTGTAGAGTGTAGGGTATAGAGTGTAGGGTATAGAGTGTAGGGTATAGAGTGTAGAGTGTAGGGATTAGAGTGCAGGGTATAGAGTGTAGAGTATAGAGTGTAGAATGCACGGTATAGAGTGTAGGGTATAGAGTATAGAGTGTAGGGTATAGAGTGTAAAGTGTAGAGTGTAGGGTATAGAGTGTAGAGTGTAGGGTATAGAGTGTAGGGTATAGAGTGTATGGAATAGAGTGTAGGGTATAGAGTGTAGAGTTTAGGGTATAGAGTGTAGGGTATAGAGCGTAGGGTGTAGGGTATAGAGTGTAGGGTATAGAGTGTAGGGTATAGAGTGTAGAGTGTAGGGTATAGAGTGTATGGTATAGAGTGTAGGGTGTAGAGTGTAGGGTATAGAGTGTAGAGTGTAGGGTATAGAGTGTAGAGTGTAGGGTATAGAGTGTAGGGTGTAGAGTGTAGAGTGTAGGGTATAGAAAGTAGGGTATAGAGTGTAAAGTGTATGGTATAGAGTGTAGGGGATAGAGTGTATGGTATAGAGTGTATGGTATAGAGTGTAGGGTAGAGAATGTAGGGTATAGAGTGTAGAGTGTAGGGTATATAGTGTAGGGTGTAGAGTGTAGGGTATAGAGTGTAGGGGATAGAGTGTATGGTATAGAGTGTAGAGTGTAGGGTATAGAGTGTATGGTATAGAGTGTAGGGTGTAGAATGTATGTTATAGAGTGTAGGGTATAGAGTGTATGGTATGGAGATTAGAGTGTAGGGCATATAGTGTATGGTATAGAGTGTATGGTATAGAGTGTAGGGTATAGAGTGTAGAGTGTAGGGTATAGAGTGTATGGTATAGAGTGTAGGGTATAGAGTGTAGAGTGTAGGGTATAGAGTGTAGGGTATAGAGTGTAGGATATAGCGTGTAGGGTATAGAGTGTAGGGTATAGATTGTAGGGTATAGAGTGTAGGGTATAAAGTGTAGAGTGTAGGGTATGGAGTGAATGGTATAGAGTGTAGAGTGTATGGTATAGAGTGTATGGTATAGAGTGTAGGGTGTAGAATGTATGTTATAGAGTGTAGGGTATAGAGTGTATGGTATGGAGATTAGAGTGTAGGGCATAGAGTGTAGGGTATAGAGTGTATGGTATAGAGTGTAGGGTATAGAGTGTAGAGTGTAGGGTATAGAGTGTAGGGTATAGAGTGTAGGATATAGAGTGTATGGTATAGCGTGTAGGTTATAGAGTGTAGAGTGTAGGGTATAGAGTGTAGGGTATAGAGTGTATTGTAAAGAGTGTAAGGTATAGATTGTAAGGTATAGAGTGTATAGCGTAGAGTATAGAGTGTAGGGTATAGAGTGTATGGTGTAGAGTGTAGGGTATAGAGTGTATAGTGTAGGGTATAGAGTGTAGGGTATAGAGTGTAGAGTGTGGGGTATAGAGTGTATGGTATAGAATGTATGGTGTAGAGTGTATGGTATAGAGTGTAGGGTATAGAGTGTATGGAATAGAGTGTAGGGTATAGAGTGTAGACTGTAGGGTATAGAGTATAGGGTGTAGAGTGTAGGGTATAGAGTGTAGGGTATAGATTGTAGGGTATAGAGTGTAGAGTGTAGGGTATAGAGTGTAGGGTATAGAGTGTATGGTATAGAGTGTAGAGTGTAGGGTATAGAGTGTATAGTGTAGGGTATAGAGTGTAGGGTATAGAGTGTATGGTATAGAGTGTAGGGAATAGAGTGTAGAGTGTATGGTATAGAGTGTAGGGTATAGAGTGTAGAGTGTAGGGTATAGAGTGTAGGGTATAGAGTGTAGGGTATAGAGTGTAGGGTGTAGAGTGTAGGGTATAGAGTGTAGGGTATAGAGTGTAGGGTATAGAGTGTAGAGTGTAGGGTATAGAGTGTAGGGTATAGAGTGTATTGTAAAGAGTGTAAGGTATAGATTGTAAGGTATAGAGTGTATAGCGTAGAGTATAGAGTGTAGGGTATAGAGTGTATGGTGTAGAGTGTAGGGTATAGAGTGTATAGTGTAGGGTATAGAGTGTAGGGTATAGAGTGTAGAGTGTGGGGTATAGAGTGTATGGTATAGAATGTATGGTGTAGAGTGTATGGTATAGAGTGTAGGGTATAGAGTGTATGGAATAGAGTGTAGGGTATAGAGTGTAGATTGTAGGGTATAGAGTATAGGGTGTAGAGTGTAGGGTATAGAGTGTAGGGTATAGATTGTAGGGTATAGAGTGTAGAGTGTAGGGTATAGAGTGTATAGTGTAGGGTATAGAGTGTAGGGTATAGAGTGTATGGTATAGAGTGTAGGGAATAGAGTGTAGAGTGTATGGTATAGAGTGTAGGGTATAGAGTGTAGAGTGTAGGGTATAGAGTGTAGGGTATAGAGTGTAGGGTATAGAGTGTAGGGTGTAGAGTGTAGGGAATAGAGTGTAGAGTGTATGGTATAGAGTGTAGGGTATAGAGTGTAGAGTGTAGGGTATAGAGTGTAGGGTATAGAGTGTAGGGTATAGAGTGTAGGGTGTAGAGTGTAGGGTATAGAGTGTAGGGTATAGAGTGTAGGGTATAGAGTGTAGAGTGTAGGGATTAGAGTGCAGGGTATAGAGTGTAGAGTATAGAGTGTAGAATGCACGGTATAGAGTGTAGGGTATAGAGTATAGAGTGTAGGGTATAGAGTGTAAAGTGTAGAGTGTAGGGTATAGAGTGTAGAGTGTAGGGTATAGAGTGTAGGGTATAGAGTGTATGGAATAGAGTGTAGGGTATAGAGTGTAGAGTTTAGGGTATAGAGTGTAGGGTATAGAGCGTAGGGTGTAGGGTATAGAGTGTAGGGTATAGAGTGTAGGCTATAGAGTGTAGAGTGTAGGGTATAGAGTGTATGGTATAGAGTGTAGGGTGTAGAGTGTAGGGTATAGAGTGTAGAGTGTAGGGTATAGAGTGTAGAGTGTAGGGTATAGAGTGTAGGGTGTAGAGTGTAGAGTGTAGGGTATAGAAAGTAGGGTATAGAGTGTAAAGTGTATGGTATAGAGTGTAGGGGATAGAGTGTATGGTATAGAGTGTATGGTATAGAGTGTAGGGTAGAGAATGTAGGGTATAGAGTGTAGAGTGTAGGGTATATAGTGTAGGGTGTAGAGTGTAGGGTATAGAGTGTAGAGTGTATGGTATAGAGTGTAGGGGATAGAGTGTATGGTATAGAGTGTATGGTATAGAGTGTATGGTATAGATTGTAGGGTATAGAGTGTAGGGTATCGAGTGTAGAGTGTAGGGTGTAGAGTGTAGGGTATAGAGTGTAGGGTATAGAGTGTAGAGTGTTGAGTGTAGGGTATAGAGTGTAGGGTATAGGGTGTAGGGTATAGAGTGTAGGGTGTAGAGTGTAGGGTATAGAGTGTAGGGTATAGAGTGTAGGGTATAGAGTGTAGGGTATAGCGTGTAGGGTATAGAGTGAAGGGTATAGAGTGTAGGGTATAGAGTGTAGGGTATTAAGTGTAGAGTGTAGGGTGTAGAGTGTAGAGTGTAGGGTATAGAGTGGAGGGTATAGAGTGTAGGGTATAGAGTGTAGGGTATAAAGTGTAGAGTGTAGGGTATAGAGTGTAGGGTATAGAGTGTAGAGTGTAGGGTATAGAGTGTAGGGTATAGAGTGTAGGGTATAGAGTGTATGGTATAGAGTGTAGGGTATAGAGTGTAGGGTATAAAGTGTAGAGTGTAGGGTATAGAGTGTAGGGTATAGAGTGTAGGGTATAGAGTGTAGGGTATAGAGTGTAGAGTGTAGGGTATAGAGTGTAGGGTATAGAGTGTAGGGTATAGAGTGTAGGGTATAAAGTGTAGAGTGTAGGGTATAGAGTGTAGGGTATAGAGTGTAGGGTATAGAGTGTAGAGTGTAGGGTATAGAGTGTAGGGTATAGAGTGTATGGTATAGAGTGTAGGGTATAGAGTGTAGAGTGTAGGGTATAGAGTGTAGGGTATACTGTGTAGAGTGTAGGGTATAGAGTGTAAGGTATAGAGGGTAGTGCATAGAGTGTATGGTGTAGAGTGTAGGGTATAGAGTGTAGGGTATAGAGTGTATGGTATAGAGTTTAGGGTATAGAGTGTAGGGTATAGAGTGTAAGCTATAAAGTGTAGGGTGTAGCGTGTAGGGTATGGAGTGTAGGGTATAGAGTGTAGGGTATAGAGTGTAGGGTATAGAGTGTAGAGTGTAGGGTATAGAGTGTAGGGTATAGAGTGTAGAGTGTAGGGTATAGAGTGTAGGGTTTAGAGAGTAGGGTATAGAGTGTAGAGTGTAGGGTATAGAGTGTAGAGTGTAGGGTATAGAGTGTAGGGTATAGAGTGTAGAGTGTAGGGTATAGAGTGTAGGGTTTAGAGAGTTGGGTATAGAGTGTAGAGTGTAGGGTATAGAGTATAGAGTGTAGGGTATAGAGTGTAGGGTATAGAGTGTAGAGTGTAGGCTATAGAGTGTAGGGTATAGAGTGTAGAGTGTAGGGTTTAGAGTGTAGTGTATAGATTGTAGGGTATAGAGTGTAGATTGTAGGGTATAGAGTGTAGGGTATAGAGTGTATGGTATAGAGTGTAGAGAGTAGGGTATAGAGTGTATAGTGTAGGGTATAGAGTGTAGGGTATAGAGTGTATGGTATAGAGTGTAGGGAATAGAGTGTAGGCTATAGAGTGTATGATATAGAGTGTAGGGTATAGAGAGTATGGTATAGAGTGTAGGGTATAGAGTGTAGGGTATATTGTGTAGGGTATAGAGTGTATGGTATAGAGTGTATGGTATAGATTGTAGGGTATAGAGTGTAGGGTATAGAGTGTAGAGTGTAGGGTATAGAGTGTAGAGTGTAGGGTATAGAGTGTAGGGTATAGAGTGTAGAGTGTAGGGTATAGAGTGTAGGGTATAGAGTGTAGACTGTATGGTATAGAGTGCAGGGGATAGAGTGTAGAGTGTGAGGTATAGAGTGTAGGGTATAGAGTGTATGGTATAGCGTGTATGGTATAGATTGTAGGGTATAGAGTGTAGGGTATAGAGTGTAGAGTGTAGGGTATAGAGTGTAGAGTGTAGGGTATAGAGTGTAGGGTATAGAGTGTAGGGTATAGATTGTAGGGTATAGAGTGTAGGGTATAGAGTGTAGAGTGTAGGGTATAGAGTGTAGAGTGTAGGGTATAGAGTGTAGGGTATAGAGTGTAGAGTGTAGGGTATAGAGTGTAGGGTATAGAGTGTAGAGTGTATGGTATAGAGTGCAGGGGATATAGTGTAGAGTGTGAGGTATAGAGTGTAGGGTACAGAGTGTATGGTATAGAGTGTAGGGTATAGAGTGTATGGTACAGAGTGTAGCGTATAGAGTGTAGAGTGTAGGGTATAGAGTGTAGGTTGTAGAGTGTATGGTATAGAGTGTATGGTATAGATTGTAGGGTATAGAGTGTAGGGTATAGAGTGTAGAGTGTAGGGTATAGAGTGTAGAGTGTAGGGTATAGAGTGTAGAGTGTAGGGTATAGAGTGTAGGGTATAGAGTGTAGAGTGTAGGATATAGAGTGTAGGGTATAGAGTGTAGAGTGTGTGTTATAGAGTGCAGGGGATAGAGTGTAGAGTGTGAGGTATAGAGTGTAGGGTATAGAGTGTATGGTATAGAGTGTATGGTATAGATTGTAGGGTATAGAGTGTAGGGTATAGAGTGTAGAGTGTAGGGTATAGAGTGTAGAGTGTAGGGTATAGAGTGTATGGTATAGAGTGTATGGTATAGATTGTAGGGTATAGAGTGTAGGGTATAGAGTGTAGAGTGTAGAGTATAGAGTGTAGAGTGTAGGGTATAGAGTGTAGGGTATAGAGTGTAGAGTGTAGGGTATAGAGTGTAGAGTATAGAGTGTAGAGTGTATGGTATAGAGTGCAGGGGATAGAGTGTAGAGTGTAGGGTATAGAGTGTAGGGTATAGAGTGTAGAGTGTAGGGTAGACTTGGGGATCCTAGTTAATGATAAACTTACCTGGAGCAGCCAGTGCCAGGCAGCAGCTGCCAAGGCAAACAGGATCATGGGGTGCATTAAAAGAGGTCTGGATACACATGATGAGAGCATTATACTGCCTCTGTACAAATCCCTAGTTAGACCGCACATGGAGTACTGTGTCCAGTTTTGGGCACCGGTGCTCAGGAAGGATATAATGGAACTAGAGAGAGTACAAAGGAGGGCAACAAAATTAATAAAGGGGATGGGAGAACTACAATACCCAGATAGATTAGCGAAATTAGGATTATTTAGTCTAGAAAAACGACGACTGAGGGGCGATCTAATAACCATGTATAAGTATATAAGGGGACAATACAAATATCTCGCTGAGGATCTGTTTATACCAAGGAAGGTGACGGGCACAAGGGGGCATTCTTTGCGTCTGGAGGAGAGAAGGTTTTTCCACCAACATAGAAGAGGATTCTTTACTGTTAGGGCAGTGAGAATCTGGAATTGCTTGCCTGAGGAGGTGGTGATGGCGAACTCAGTCGAGGGGTTCAAGAGAGGCCTGGATGTCTTCCTGGAGCAGAACAATATTGTATCATACAATTATTAGGTTCTGTAGAAGGACGTAGATCTGGGTATTTATTATGATGGAATATAGGCTGAACTGGATGGACAAATGTCTTTTTTCGGCCTTACTAACTATGTTACTATGTTACTATGTTACTATGTATAGAGTGTAGGGTTTAGAGAGTAGGGTATAGAGTGTAGAGTGTAGGGTATAGAGTGTAGAGTGTAGGGTATAGAGTGTAGGGTGTAGAGTGTAGAGTGTAGGGTATAGAAAGTAGGGTATAGAGTGTAAAGTGTATGGTATAGAGTGTAGGGGAGAGAGTGTATGGTATAGAGTGTATGGTATAGAGTGTAGGGTAGAGAATGTAGGGTATAGAGTGTAGAGTGTAGGGTATATAGTGTAGGGTGTAGAGTGTAGGGTATAGAGTGTAGAGTGTATGGTATAGAGTGTAGGGGATAGAGTGTATGGTATAGAGTGTATGGTATAGAGTGTATGGTATAGATTGTAGGGTATAGAGTGTAGGGTATCGAGTGTAGAGTGTAGGGTGTAGAGTGTAGGGTATAGAGTGTAGGGTATAGAGTGTAGGGTATAGAGTGTAGAGTGTTGAGTGTAGGGTATAGAGTGTAGGGTATAGGGTGTAGGGTATAGAGTGTAGGGTGTAGAGTGTAGGGTATAGAGTGTAGGGTATAGAGTGTAGGGTATAGAGTGTAGGGTATAGCGTGTAGGGTATAGAGTGAAGGGTATAGAGTGTAGGGTATAGAGTGTAAGGTATAAAGTGTAGAGTGTAGGGTGTAGAGTGTAGAGTGTAGGGTATAGAGTGGAGGGTATAGAGTGTAGGGTATAGAGTGTAGGGTATAAAGTGTAGAGTGTAGGGTATAGAGTGTAGGGTATAGAGTGTAGAGTGTAGGGTATAGAGTGTAGGGTATAGAGTGTAGGGTATAGAGTGTATGGTATAGAGTGTAGGGTATAGAGTGTAGATTGTAGGGTATAGAGTGTAGGGTGTAGAGTGTAGGGTATAGAGTGTAGGGTATAGATTGTAGGGTATAGAGTGTAGAGTGTAGGGTATAGAGTGTAGGGTATAGAGTGTATGGTATAGAGTGTAGAGTGTAGGGTATAGAGTGTATAGTGTAGGGTATAGAGTGTATGGTATAGAGTGTAGGGAATAGAGTGTAGAGTGTATGGTATAGAGTGTAGGGTATAGAGTGTAGAGTGTAGGGTACAGAGTGTAGGGTATAGAGTGTAGGGTATAGAGTGTAGGGTGTAGAGTGTAGGGTATAGAGTGTAGGGTATAGAGTGTAGGGTATAGAGTGTAGAGTGTAGGGATTAGAGTGCAGGGTATAGAGTGTAGAGTATAGAGTGTAGAATGCACGGTATAGAGTGTAGGGTATAGAGTATAGAGTGTAGGGTATAGAGTGTAAAGTGTAGAGTGTAGGGTATAGAGTGTAGAGTGTAGGGTATAGAGTGTAGGGTATAGAGTGTATGGAATAGAGTGTAGGGTATAGAGTGTAGAGTTTAGGGTATAGAGTGTAGGGTATAGAGCGTAGGGTGTAGGGTATAGAGTGTAGGGTATAGAGTGTAGGGTATAGAGTGTAGAGTGTAGGGTATAGAGTGTATGGTATAGAGTGTAGGGTGTAGAGTGTAGGGTATAGAGTGTAGAGTGTAGGGTATAGAGTGTAGAGTGTAGGGTATAGAGTGTAGGGTGTAGAGTGTAGAGTGTAGGGTATAGAAAGTAGGGTATAGAGTGTAAAGTGTATGGTATAGAGTGTAGGGGATAGAGTGTATGGTATAGAGTGTATGGTATAGAGTGTAGGGTAGAGAATGTAGGGTATAGAGTGTAGAGTGTAGGGTATATAGTGTAGGGTGTAGAGTGTAGGGTATAGAGTGTAGGGGATAGAGTGTATGGTATAGAGTGTAGAGTGTAGGGTATAGAGTGTATGGTATAGAGTGTAGGGTGTAGAATGTATGTTATAGAGTGTAGGGTATAGAGTGTATGGTATGGAGATTAGAGTGTAGGGCATATAGTGTATGGTATAGAGTGTATGGTATAGAGTGTAGGGTATAGAGTGTAGAGTGTAGGGTATAGAGTGTATGGTATAGAGTGTAGGGTATAGAGTGTAGAGTGTAGGGTATAGAGTGTAGGGTATAGAGTGTAGGATATAGCGTGTAGGGTATAGAGTGTAGGGTATAGATTGTAGGGTATAGAGTGTAGGGTATAAAGTGTAGAGTGTAGGGTATGGAGTGAATGGTATAGAGTGTAGAGTGTATGGTATAGAGTGTATGGTATAGAGTGTAGGGTGTAGAATGTATGTTATAGAGTGTAGGGTATAGAGTGTATGGTATGGAGATTAGAGTGTAGGGCATAGAGTGTAGGGTATAGAGTGTATGGTATAGAGTGTAGGGTATAGAGTGTAGAGTGTAGGGTATAGAGTGTAGGGTATAGAGTGTAGGATATAGAGTGTATGGTATAGCGTGTAGGTTATAGAGTGTAGAGTGTAGGGTATAGAGTGTAGGGTATAGAGTGTATTGTAAAGAGTGTAAGGTATAGATTGTAAGGTATAGAGTGTATAGCGTAGAGTATAGAGTGTAGGGTATAGAGTGTATGGTGTAGAGTGTAGGGTATAGAGTGTATAGTGTAGGGTATAGAGTGTAGGGTATAGAGTGTAGAGTGTGGGGTATAGAGTGTATGGTATAGAATGTATGGTGTAGAGTGTATGGTATAGAGTGTAGGGTATAGAGTGTATGGAATAGAGTGTAGGGTATAGAGTGTAGATTGTAGGGTAAAGAGTATAGGGTGTAGAGTGTAGGGTATAGAGTGTAGGGTATAGATTGTAGGGTATAGAGTGTAGAGTGTAGGGTATAGAGTGTAGGGTATAGAGTGTATGGTATAGAGTGTAGAGTGTAGGGTATAGAGTGTATAGTGTAGGGTATAGAGTGTAGGGTATAGAGTGTATGGTATAGAGTGTAGGGAATAGAGTGTAGAGTGTATGGTATAGAGTGTAGGGTATAGAGTGTAGAGTGTAGGGTATAGAGTGTAGGGTATAGAGTGTAGGGTATAGAGTGTAGGGTGTAGAGTGTAGGGTATAGAGTGTAGGGTATAGAGTGTAGGGTATAGAGTGTAGAGTGTAGGGTATAGAGTGTAGGGTATAGAGTGTATTGTAAAGAGTGTAAGGTATAGATTGTAAGGTATAGAGTGTATAGCGTAGAGTATAGAGTGTAGGGTATAGAGTGTATGGTGTAGAGTGTAGGGTATAGAGTGTATAGTGTAGGGTATAGAGTGTAGGGTATAGAGTGTAGAGTGTGGGGTATAGAGTGTATGGTATAGAATGTATGGTGTAGAGTGTATGGTATAGAGTGTAGGGTATAGAGTGTATGGAATAGAGTGTAGGGTATAGAGTGTAGATTGTAGGGTATAGAGTATAGGGTGTAGAGTGTAGGGTATAAAGTGTAGGGTATAGATTGTAGGGTATAGAGTGTAGAGTGTAGGGTATAGAGTGTATAGTGTAGGGTATAGAGTGTAGGGTATAGAGTGTATGGTATAGAGTGTAGGGAATAGAGTGTAGAGTGTATGGTATAGAGTGTAGGGTATAGAGTGTAGAGTGTAGGGTATAGAGTGTAGGGTATAGAGTGTAGGGTATAGAGTGTAGGGTGTAGAGTGTAGGGAATAGAGTGTAGAGTGTATGGTATAGAGTGTAGGGTATAGAGTGTAGAGTGTAGGGTATAGAGTGTAGGGTATAGAGTGTAGGGTATAGAGTGTAGGGTGTAGAGTGTAGGGTATAGAGTGTAGGGTATAGAGTGTAGGGTATAGAGTGTAGAGTGTAGGGATTAGAGTGCAGGGTATAGAGTGTAGAGTATAGAGTGTAGAATGCACGGTATAGAGTGTAGGGTATAGAGTATAGAGTGTAGGGTATAGAGTGTAAAGTGTAGAGTGTAGGGTATAGAGTGTAGTGTGTAGGGTATAGAGTGTAGGGTATAGAGTGTATGGAATAGAGTGTAGGGTATAGAGTGTAGAGTTTAGGGTATAGAGTGTAGGGTATAGAGCGTAGGGTGTAGGGTATAGAGTGTAGGGTATAGAGTGTAGGCTATAGAGTGTAGAGTGTAGGGTATAGAGTGTATGGTATAGAGTGTAGGGTGTAGAGTGTAGGGTATAGAGTGTAGAGTGTAGGGTATAGAGTGTAGAGTGTAGGGTATAGAGTGTAGGGTGTAGAGTGTAGAGTGTAGGGTATAGAAAGTAGGGTATAGAGTGTAAAGTGTATGGTATAGAGTGTAGAGGATAGAGTGTATGGTATAGAGTGTATGGTATAGAGTGTAGGGTAGAGAATGTAGGGTATAGAGTGTAGAGTGTAGGGTATATAGTGTAGGGTGTAGAGTGTAGGGTATAGAGTGTAGAGTGTATGGTATAGAGTGTAGGGGATAGAGTGTATGGTATAGAGTGTATGGTATAGAGTGTATGGTATAGATTGTAGGGTATAGAGTGTAGGGTATCGAGTGTAGAGTGTAGGGTGTAGAGTGTAGGGTATAGAGTGTAGGGTATAGAGTGTAGAGTATTGAGTGTAGGGTATAGAGTGTAGGGTATAGGGTGTAGGGTATAGAGTGTAGGGTGTAGAGTGTAGGGTATAGAGTGTAGGGTATAGAGTGTAGGGTATAGAGTGTAGGGTATAGCGTGTAGGGTATAGAGTGAAGGGTATAGAGTGTAGGGTATAGAGTGTAGGGTATAAAGTGTAGAGTGTAGGGTGTAGAGTGTAGAGTGTAGGGTATAGAGTGGAGGGTATAGAGTGTAGGGTATAGAGTGTAGGGTATAAAGTGTAGAGTGTAGGGTATAGAGTGTAGGGTATAGAGTGTAGAGTGTAGGGTATAGAGTGTAGGGTATAGAGTGTAGGGTATAGAGTGTATGGTATAGAGTGTAGGGTATAGAGTGTAGGGTATAAAGTGTAGAGTGTAGGGTATAGAGTGTAGGGTATAGAGTGTAGGGTATAGAGTGTAGGGTATAGAGTGTAGAGTGTAGGGTATAGAGTGTAGGGTATAGAGTGTAGGGTATAGAGTGTAGGGTATAAAGTGTAGAGTGTAGGGTATAGAGTGTAGGGTATAGAGTGTAGGGTATAGAGTGTAGAGTGTAGGGTATAGAGTGTAGGGTATAGAGTGTAAAGTGTATGGTATAGAGTGTAGGGGATAGAGTGTATGGTATAGAGTGTATGGTATAGAGTGTAGGGTAGAGAATGTAGGGTATAGAGTGTAGAGTGTAGGGTATATAGTGTAGGGTGTAGAGTGTAGGGTATAGAGTGTAGGGGATAGAGTGTATGGTATAGAGTGTAGAGTGTAGGGTATAGAGTGTATGGTATAGAGTGTAGGGTGTAGAATGTATGTTATAGAGTGTAGGGTATAGAGTGTATGGTATGGAGATTAGAGTGTAGGGCATATAGTGTATGGTATAGAGTGTATGGTATAGAGTGTAGGGTATAGAGTGTAGAGTGTAGGGTATAGAGTGTATGGTATAGAGTGTAGGGTATAGAGTGTAGAGTGTAGGGTATAGAGTGTAGGGTATAGAGTGTAGGATATAGCGTGTAGGGTATAGAGTGTAGGGTATAGATTGTAGGGTATAGAGTGTAGGGTATAAAGTGTAGAGTGTAGGGTATGGAGTGAATGGTATAGAGTGTAGAGTGTATGGTATAGAGTGTATGGTATAGAGTGTAGGGTGTAGAATGTATGTTATAGAGTGTAGGGTATAGAGTGTATGGTATGGAGATTAGAGTGTAGGGCATAGAGTGTAGGGTATAGAGTGTATGGTATAGAGTGTAGGGTATAGAGTGTAGAGTGTAGGGTATAGAGTGTAGGGTATAGAGTGTAGGATATAGAGTGTATGGTATAGCGTGTAGGTTATAGAGTGTAGAGTGTAGGGTATAGAGTGTAGGGTATAGAGTGTATTGTAAAGAGTGTAAGGTATAGATTGTAAGGTATAGAGTGTATAGCGTAGAGTATAGAGTGTAGGGTATAGAGTGTATGGTGTAGAGTGTAGGGTATAGAGTGTATAGTGTAGGGTATAGAGTGTAGGGTATAGAGTGTAGAGTGTGGGGTATAGAGTGAATGGTATAGAATGTATGGTGTAGAGTGTATGGTATAGAGTGTAGGGTATAGAGTGTATGGAATAGAGTGTAGGGTATAGAGTGTAGATTGTAGGGTATAGAGTATAGGGTGTAGAGTGTAGGGTATAGAGTGTAGGGTATAGATTGTAGGGTATAGAGTGTAGAGTGTAGGGTATAGAGTGTAGGGTATAGAGTGTATGGTATAGAGTGTAGAGTGTAGGGTATAGAGTGTATAGTGTAGGGTATAGAGTGTAGGGTATAGAGTGTATGGTATAGAGTGTAGGGAATAGAGTGTAGAGTGTATGGTATAGAGTGTAGGGTATAGAGTGTAGAGTGTAGGGTATAGAGTGTAGGGTATAGAGTGTAGGGTATAGAGTGTAGGGTGTAGAGTGTAGGGTATAGAGTGTAGGGTATAGAGTGTAGGGTATAGAGTGTAGAGTGTAGGGTATAGAGTGTAGGGTATAGAGTGTATTGTAAAGAGTGTAAGGTATAGATTGTAAGGTATAGAGTGTATAGCGTAGAGTATAGAGTGTAGGGTATAGAGTGTATGGTGTAGAGTGTAGGGTATAGAGTGTATAGTGTAGGGTATAGAGTGTAGGGTATAGAGTGTAGAGTGTGGGGTATAGAGTGTATGGTATAGAATGTATGGTGTAGAGTGTATGGTATAGAGTGTAGGGTATAGAGTGTATGGAATAGAGTGTAGGGTATAGAGTGTAGATTGTAGGGTATAGAGTATAGGGTGTAGAGTGTAGGGTATAGAGTGTAGGGTATAGATTGTAGGGTATAGAGTGTAGAGTGTAGGGTATAGAGTGTATAGTGTAGGGTATAGAGTGTAGGGTATAGAGTGTATGGTATAGAGTGTAGGGAATAGAGTGTAGAGTGTATGGTATAGAGTGTAGGGTATAGAGTGTAGAGTGTAGGGTATAGAGTGTAGGGTATAGAGTGTAGGGTATAGAGTGTAGGGTGTAGAGTGTAGGGAATAGAGTGTAGAGTGTATGGTATAGAGTGTAGGGTATAGAGTGTAGAGTGTAGGGTATAGAGTGTAGGGTATAGAGTGTAGGGTATAGAGTGTAGGGTGTAGAGTGTAGGGTATAGAGTGTAGGGTATAGAGTGTAGGGTATAGAGTGTAGAGTGTAGGGATTAGAGTGCAGGGTATAGAGTGTAGAGTATTGAGTGTAGAATGCACGGTATAGAGTGTAGGGTATAGAGTATAGAGTGTAGGGTATAGAGTGTAAAGTGTAGAGTGTAGGGTATAGAGTGTAGAGTGTAGGGTATAGAGTGTAGGGTATAGAGTGTATGGAATAGAGTGTAGGGTATAGAGTGTAGAGTTTAGGGTATAGAGTGTAGGGTATAGAGCGTAGGGTGTAGGGTATAGAGTGTAGGGTATAGAGTGTAGGCTATAGAGTGTAGAGTGTAGGGTATAGAGTGTATGGTATAGAGTGTAGGGTGTAGAGTGTAGGGTATAGAGTGTAGAGTGTAGGGTATAGAGTGTAGAGTGTAGGGTATAGAGTGTAGGGTGTAGAGTGTAGAGTGTAGGGTATAGAAAGTAGGGTATAGAGTGTAAAGTGTATGGTATAGAGTGTAGGGGATAGAGTGTATGGTATAGAGTGTATGGTATAGAGTGTAGGGTAGAGAATGTAGGGTATAGAGTGTAGAGTGTAGGGTATATAGTGTAGGGTGTAGAGTGTAGGGTATAGAGTGTAGAGTGTATGGTATAGAGTGTAGGGGATAGAGTGTATGGTATAGAGTGTATGGTATAGAGTGTATGGTATAGATTGTAGGGTATAGAGTGTAGGGTATCGAGTGTAGAGTGTAGGGTGTAGAGTGTAGGGTATAGAGTGTAGGGTATAGAGTGTAGAGTGTTGAGTGTAGGGTATAGAGTGTAGGGTATAGGGTGTAGGGTATAGAGTGTAGGGTGTAGAGTGTAGGGTATAGAGTGTAGGGTATAGAGTGTAGGGTATAGAGTGTAGGGTATAGCGTGTAGGGTATAGAGTGAAGGGTATAGAGTGTAGGGTATAGAGTGTAGGGTATAAAGTGTAGAGTGTAGGGTGTAGAGTGTAGAGTGTAGGGTATAGAGTGGAGGGTATAGAGTGTAGGGTATAGAGTGTAGGGTATAAAGTGTAGAGTGTAGGGTATAGAGTGTAGGGTATAGAGTGTAGAGTGTAGGGTATAGAGTGTAGGGTATAGAGTGTAGGGTATAGAGTGTATGGTATAGAGTGTAGGGTATAGAGTGTAGGGTATAAAGTGTAGAGTGTAGGGTATAGAGTGTAGGGTATAGAGTGTAGGGTATAGAGTGTAGGGTATAGAGTGTAGAGTGTAGGGTATAGAGTGTAGGGTATAGAGTGTAGGGTATAGAGTGTAGGGTATAAAGTGTAGAGTGTAGGGTATAGAGTGTAGGGTATAGAGTGTAGGGTATAGAGTGTAGAGTGTAGGGTATAGAGTGTAGGGTATAGAGTGTATGGTATAGAGTGTAGGGTATAGAGTGTAGAGTGTAGGGTATAGAGTGTAGGGTATACTGTGTAGAGTGTAGGGTATAGAGTGTAAGGTATAGAGGGTAGTGCATAGAGTGTATGGTGTAGAGTGTAGGGTATAGAGTGTAGGGTATAGAGTGTATGGTATAGAGTTTAGGGTATAGAGTGTAGGGTATAGAGTGTAAGCTATAAAGTGTAGGGTGTAGCGTGTAGGGTATGGAGTGTAGGGTATAGAGTGTAGGGTATAGAGTGTAGGGTATAGAGTGTAGAGTGTAGGGTATAGAGTGTAGGGTATAGAGTGTAGAGTGTAGGGTATAGAGTGTAGGGTTTAGAGAGTAGGGTATAGAGTGTAGAGTGTAGGGTATAGAGTGTAGAGTGTAGGGTATAGAGTGTAGGGTATAGAGTGTAGAGTGTAGGGTATAGAGTGTAGGGTTTAGAGAGTTGGGTATAGAGTGTAGAGTGTAGGGTATAGAGTATAGAGTGTAGGGTATAGAGTGTAGGGTATAGAGTGTAGAGTGTAGGCTATAGAGTGTAGGGTATAGAGTGTAGAGTGTAGGGTTTAGAGTGTAGTGTATAGATTGTAGGGTATAGAGTGTAGATTGTAGGGTATAGAGTGTAGGGTATAGAGTGTATGGTATAGAGTGTAGAGAGTAGGGTATAGAGTGTATAGTGTAGGGTATAGAGTGTAGGGTATAGAGTGTATGGTATAGAGTGTAGGGAATAGAGTGTAGGCTATAGAGTGTATGATATAGAGTGTAGGGTATAGAGAGTATGGTATAGAGTGTAGGGTATAGAGTGTAGGGTATATTGTGTAGGGTATAGAGTGTATGGTATAGAGTGTATGGTATAGATTGTAGGGTATAGAGTGTAGGGTATAGAGTGTAGAGTGTAGGGTATAGAGTGTAGAGTGTAGGGTATAGAGTGTAGGGTATAGAGTGTAGAGTGTAGGGTATAGAGTGTAGGGTATAGAGTGTAGACTGTATGGTATAGAGTGCAGGGGATAGAGTGTAGAGTGTGAGGTATAGAGTGTAGGGTATAGAGTGTATGGTATAGCGTGTATGGTATAGATTGTAGGGTATAGAGTGTAGGGTATAGAGTGTAGAGTGTAGGGTATAGAGTGTAGAGTGTAGGGTATAGAGTGTAGGGTATAGAGTGTAGGGTATAGATTGTAGGGTATAGAGTGTAGGGTATAGAGTGTAGAGTGTAGGGTATAGAGTGTAGAGTGTAGGGTATAGAGTGTAGGGTATAGAGTGTAGAGTGTAGGGTATAGAGTGTAGGGTATAGAGTGTAGAGTGTATGGTATAGAGTGCAGGGGATATAGTGTAGAGTGTGAGGTATAGAGTGTAGGGTACAGAGTGTATGGTATAGAGTGTAGGGTATAGAGTGTATGGTACAGAGTGTAGCGTATAGAGTGTAGAGTGTAGGGTATAGAGTGTAGGTTGTAGAGTGTATGGTATAGAGTGTATGGTATAGATTGTAGGGTATAGAGTGTAGGGTATAGAGTGTAGAGTGTAGGGTATAGAGTGTAGAGTGTAGGGTATAGAGTGTAGAGTGTAGGGTATAGAGTGTAGGGTATAGAGTGTAGAGTGTAGGATATAGAGTGTAGGGTATAGAGTGTAGAGTGTGTGTTATAGAGTGCAGGGGATAGAGTGTAGAGTGTGAGGTATAGAGTGTAGGGTATAGAGTGTATGGTATAGAGTGTATGGTATAGATTGTAGGGTATAGAGTGTAGGGTATAGAGTGTAGAGTGTAGGGTATAGAGTGTAGAGTGTAGGGTATAGAGTGTATGGTATAGAGTGTATGGTATAGATTGTAGGGTATAGAGTGTAGGGTATAGAGTGTAGAGTGTAGAGTATAGAGTGTAGAGTGTAGGGTATAGAGTGTAGGGTATAGAGTGTAGAGTGTAGGGTATAGAGTGTAGAGTATAGAGTGTAGAGTGTATGGTATAGAGTGCAGGGGATAGAGTGTAGAGTGTAGGGTATAGAGTGTAGGGTATAGAGTGTAGAGTGTAGGGTAGACTTGGGGATCCTAGTTAATGATAAACTTACCTGGAGCAGCCAGTGCCAGGCAGCAGCTGCCAAGGCAAACAGGATCATGGGGTGCATTAAAAGAGGTCTGGATACACATGATGAGAGCATTATACTGCCTCTGTACAAATCCCTAGTTAGACCGCACATGGAGTACTGTGTCCAGTTTTGGGCACCGGTGCTCAGGAAGGATATAATGGAACTAGAGAGAGTACAAAGGAGGGCAACAAAATTAATAAAGGGGATGGGAGAACTACAATACCCAGATAGATTAGCGAAATTAGGATTATTTAGTCTAGAAAAAAGACGACTGAGGGGCGATCTAATAACCATGTATAAGTATATAAGGGGACAATACAAATATCTCGCTGAGGATCTGTTTATACCAAGGAAGGTGACGGGCACAAGGGGGCATTCTTTGCGTCTGGAGGAGAGAAGGTTTTTCCACCAACATAGAAGAGGATTCTTTACTGTTAGGGCAGTGAGAATCTGGAATTGCTTGCCTGAGGAGGTGGTGATGGCGAACTCAGTCGAGGGGTTCAAGAGAGGCCTGGATGTCTTCCTGGAGCAGAACAATATTGTATCATACAATTATTAGGTTCTGTAGAAGGACGTAGATCTGGGTATTTATTATGATGGAATATAGGCTGAACTGGATGGACAAATGTCTTTTTTCGGCCTTACTAACTATGTTACTATGTTACTATGTTACTATGTATAGAGTGTAGGGTTTAGAGAGTAGGGTATAGAGTGTAGAGTGTAGGGTATAGAGTGTAGAGTGTAGGGTATAGAGTGTAGGGTGTAGAGTGTAGAGTGTAGGGTATAGAAAGTAGGGTATAGAGTGTAAAGTGTATGGTATAGAGTGTAGGGGAGAGAGTGTATGGTATAGAGTGTATGGTATAGAGTGTAGGGTAGAGAATGTAGGGTATAGAGTGTAGAGTGTAGGGTATATAGTGTAGGGTGTAGAGTGTAGGGTATAGAGTGTAGAGTGTATGGTATAGAGTGTAGGGGATAGAGTGTATGGTATAGAGTGTATGGTATAGAGTGTATGGTATAGATTGTAGGGTATAGAGTGTAGGGTATCGAGTGTAGAGTGTAGGGTGTAGAGTGTAGGGTATAGAGTGTAGGGTATAGAGTGTAGGGTATAGAGTGTAGAGTGTTGAGTGTAGGGTATAGAGTGTAGGGTATAGGGTGTAGGGTATAGAGTGTAGGGTGTAGAGTGTAGGGTATAGAGTGTAGGGTATAGAGTGTAGGGTATAGAGTGTAGGGTATAGCGTGTAGGGTATAGAGTGAAGGGTATAGAGTGTAGGGTATAGAGTGTAAGGTATAAAGTGTAGAGTGTAGGGTGTAGAGTGTAGAGTGTAGGGTATAGAGTGGAGGGTATAGAGTGTAGGGTATAGAGTGTAGGGTATAAAGTGTAGAGTGTAGGGTATAGAGTGTAGGGTATAGAGTGTAGAGTGTAGGGTATAGAGTGTAGGGTATAGAGTGTAGGGTATAGAGTGTATGGTATAGAGTGTAGGGTATAGAGTGTAGGGTATAAAGTGTAGGGTATAGAGTGTAGGGTATAGAGTGTAGGGTATAGAGTGTAGGGTATAGAGTGTAGGGTATAGAGTGTAGAGTGTAGGGTATAGAGTGTAGGGTATAGAGTGTAGGGTATAGAGTGTAGGGTATAAAGTGTAGAGTGTAGGGTATAGAGTGTAGGGTATAGAGTGAAGGGTATAGAGTGTAGAGTGTAGGGTATAGAGTGTAGGGTATAGAGTGTATGGTATAGAGTGTAGGGTATAGAGTGTAGGGTATAGAGTGTAGGGTATACTGTGTAGAGTGTAGGGTATAGAGTGTAAGGTATAGAGGGTAGTGCATAGAGTGTATGGTGTAGAGTGTAGGGTATAGAGTGTAGGGTATAGAGTGTAGGGTATAGAGTGTATGGTATAGAGTTTAGGGTATAGAGTGTAGGGTATAGAGTGTAAGCTATAAAGTGTAGGGTGTAGCGTGTAGGGTATGGAGTGTAGGGTATAGAGTGTAGGGTATAGAGTGTAGGGTATAGAGTGTAGAGTGTAGGGTATAGAGTGTAGGGTATAGAGTGTAGAGTGTAGGGTATAGAGTGTAGGGTTTAGAGAGTAGGGTATAGAGTGTAGAGTGTAGGGTATAGAGTGTAGAGTGTAGGGTATAGAGTGTAGGGTATAGAGTCTAGAGTGTAGGGTATAGAGTGTAGGGTTTAGAGAGTTGGGTATAGAGTGTAGAGTGTAGGGTATAGAGTATAGAGTGTAGGGTATAGAGTGTAGGGTATAGAGTGTAGAGTGTAGGGTATAGAGTGTAGGGTATAGAGTGTAGAGTGTAGGGTTTAGAGTGTAGTGTATAGATTGTAGGGTATAGAGTGTAGATTGTAGGGTATAGAGTGTAGGGTATAGAGTGTATGGTATAGAGTGTAGAGAGTAGGGTATAGAGTGTATAGTGTAGGGTATAGAGTGTAGGGTATAGAGTGTATGGTATAGAGTGTAGGGAATAGAGTGTAGGCTATAGAGTGTATGATATAGAGTGTAGGGTATAGAGAGTATGGTATAGAGTGTAGGGTATAGAGTGTAGGGTATATTGTGTAGGGTATAGAGTGTATGGTATAGAGTGTATGGTATAGATTGTAGGGTATAGAGTGTAGGGTATAGAGTGTAGAGTGTAGGGTATAGAGTGTAGAGTGTAGGGTATAGAGTGTAGGGTATAGAGTGTAGAGTGTAGGGTATAGAGTGTAGGGTATAGAGTGTAGACTGTATGGTATAGAGTGCAGGGGATAGAGTGTAGAGTGTGAGGTATAGAGTGTAGGGTATAGAGTGTATGGTATAGCGTGTATGCTATAGATTGTAGGGTATAGAGTGTAGAGTATAGGGTATAGAGTGTAGAGTGTAGGGTATAGAGTGTAGGGTATAGAGTGTAGGGTATAGATTGTAGGGTATAGAGTGTAGGGTATAGAGTGTAGAGTGTAGGGTATAGAGTGTACAGTGTAGGGTATAGAGTGTAGAGTGTAGGGTATAGAGTGTAGGGTATAGAGTGTAGAGTGTATGGTATAGAGTGCAGGGGATATAGTGTAGAGTGTGAGGTATAGAGTGTAGGGTGCAGAGTGTATGGTATAGAGTGTAGGGTATAGAGTGTATGGTACAGAGTGTAGCGTATAGAGTGTAGAGTGTAGGGTATAGAGTGTAGGTTGTAGAGTGTATGGTATAGAGTGTATGGTATAGATTGTAGGGTATAGAGTGTAGGGTATAGAGTGTAGAGTGTAGGGTATAGAGTGTAGAGTGTAGGGTATAGAGTGTAGAGTGTAGGGTATAGAGTGTAGGGTATAGAGTGTAGAGTGTAGGATATAGAGTGTAGGGTATAGAGTGTAGAGTGTGTGTTATAGAGTGCAGGGGATAGAGTGTAGAGTGTGAGGTATAGAGTGTAGGGTATAGAGTGTATGGTATAGAGTGTATGGTATAGATTGTAGGGTATAGAGTGTAGGGTATAGAGTGTAGAGTGTAGGGTATAGAGTGTAAAGTGTAGGGTATAGAGTGTATGGTATAGAGTGTATGGTATAGATTGTAGGGTATAGAGTGTAGGGTATAGAGTGTAGAGTGTAGAGTATAGAGTGTAGAGTGTAGGGTATAGAGTGTAGGGTATAGAGTGTAGAGTGTAGGGTATAGAGTGTAGAGTATAGAGTGTAGAGTGTATGGTATAGAGTTCAGGGGATAGAGTGTAGAGTGTAGGGTATAGAGTGTAGGGTATAGAGTGTAGAGTGTAGGGTATAGAGAGTAGGGTTTAGAGAGTAGGGTATAGAGTGTAGAGTGTAGGGTATAGAGTGTAGAGTGTAGGGTATAGAGTGTAGGGTATAGAGTGTAGGGTATAGAGTGTAGAGTGTAGGGTATAGAGTGTAGGGTATAGAGTGTATGGTATAGAGTTTAGGGTATAGAGTGTAGGGTATAGAGTGTAAGCTATAAAGTGTAGGGTGTAGCGTGTAGGGTATGGAGTGTAGGGTATAGAGTGTAGGGTATAGAGTGTAGGGTATAGAGTGTAGAGTGTAGGGTATAGAGTGTAGGGTATAGAGTGTAGAGTGTAGGGTATAGAGTGTAGGGTTTAGAGAGTAGGGTATAGAGTGTAGAGTGTAGGGTATAGAGTGTAGAGTGTAGGGTATAGAGTGTAGGGTATAGAGTGTAGAGTGTAGGGTATAGAGTGTAGGGTTTAGAGAGTTGGGTATAGAGTGTAGAGTGTAGGGTATAGAGTATAGAGTGTAGGGTATAGAGTGTAGGGTATAGAGTGTAGAGTGTAGGGTATAGAGTGTAGGGTATAGAGTGTAGAGTGTAGGGTTTAGAGTGTAGTGTATAGATTGTAGGGTATAGAGTGTAGATTGTAGGGTATAGAGTGTAGGGTATAGAGTGTATGGTATAGAGTGTAGAGAGTAGGGTATAGAGTGTATAGTGTAGGGTATAGAGTGTAGGGTATAGAGTGTATGGTATAGAGTGTAGGGAATAGAGTGTAGGCTATAGAGTGTATGATATAGAGTGTAGGGTATAGAGAGTATGGTATAGAGTGTAGGGTATAGAGTGTAGGGTATATTGTGTAGGGTATAGAGTGTATGGTATAGAGTGTATGGCATAGATTGTAGGGTATAGAGTGTAGGGTATAGAGTGTAGAGTGTAGGGTATAGAGTGTAGAGTGTAGGGTATAGAGTGTAGGGTATAGAGTGTAGAGTGTAGGGTATAGAGTGTAGGGTATAGAGTGTAGACTGTATGGTATAGAGTGCAGGGGATAGAGTGTAGAGTGTGAGGTATAGAGTGTAGGGTATAGAGTGTATGGTATAGCGTGTATGGTATAGATTGTAGGGTATAGAGTGTAGGGTATAGAGTGTAGAGTGTAGGGTATAGAGTGTAGAGTGTAGGGTATAGAGTGTAGGGTATAGAGTGTAGGGTATAGATTGTAGGGTATAGAGTGTAGGGTATAGAGTGTAGAGTGTAGGGTATAGAGTGTAGAGTGTAGGGTATAGAGTGTAGGGTATAGAGTGTAGAGTGTAGGGTATAGAGTGTAGGGTATAGAGTGTAGAGTGTATGGTATAGAGTGCAGGGGATATAGTGTAGAGTGTGAGGTATAGAGTGTAGGGTACAGAGTGTATGGTATAGAGTGTAGGGTATAGAGTGTATGGTACAGAGTGTAGCGTATAGAGTGTAGAGTGTAGGGTATAGAGTGTAGGTTGTAGAGTGTATGGTATAGAGTGTATGGTATAGATTGTAGGGTATAGAGTGTAGGGTATAGAGTGTAGAGTGTAGGGTATAGAGTGTAGAGTGTAGGGTATAGAGTGTAGAGTGTAGGGTATAGAGTGTAGGGTATAGAGTGTAGAGTGTAGGATATAGAGTGTAGGGTATAGAGTGTAGAGTGTGTGTTATAGAGTGCAGGGGATAGAGTGTAGAGTGTGAGGTATAGAGTGTAGGGTATAGAGTGTATGGTATAGAGTGTATGGTATAGATTGTAGGGTATAGAGTGTAGGGTATAGAGTGTAGAGTGTAGGGTATAGAGTGTAGAGTGTAGGGTATAGAGTGTATGGTATAGAGTGTATGGTATAGATTGTAGGGTATAGAGTGTAGGGTATAGAGTGTAGAGTGTAGAGTATAGAGTGTAGAGTGTAGGGTATAGAGTGTAGGGTATAGAGTGTAGAGTGTAGGGTATAGAGTGTAGAGTATAGAGTGTAGAGTGTATGGTATAGAGTGCAGGGGATAGAGTGTAGAGTGTAGGGTATAGAGTGTAGGGTATAGAGTGTAGAGTGTAGGGTATAGAGTGTAGGGTTTAGAGAGTAGGGTATAGAGTGTAGAGTGTAGGGTATAGAGTGTAGAGTGTAGGGTATAGAGTGTAGGGTATAGAGTGTAGGGTATAGAGTGTAGAGTGTAGGGTATAGAGTGTAGGGTATAGAGTGTATGGTATAGAGTGTATGGTATAGATTGTAGGGTATAGAGTGTAGGGTATAGAGTGTAGAGTGTAGGGTATAGAGTGTAGGGTATAGAGTGTAGAGTGTAGGGTATAGAGTGTAGGGTATAGAGTGTAGAGTGTATGGTATAGAGTGCAGGGGATATAGTGTAGAGTGTGAGTTATAGAGTGTAGGGTACAGAGTGTATGGTATAGAGTGTAGGGTATAGAGTGTAGGGTACAGAGTGTAGTGTATAGAGTGTAGAGTGTAGGGTATAGAGTGTAGGTTGTAGAGTGTATGGTATAGAGTGTATGGTATAGATTGTAGGGTATAGAGTGTAGGGTATAGAGTGTAGAGTGTAGGGTATAGAGTGTAGAGTGCAGGGTATAGAGTGTAGGGTATAGAGTGTAGAGTGTAGGATATAGAGTGTAGGGTATAGAGTGTAGAGTGTGTGTTATAGAGTGCAGGGGATAGAGTGTAGAGTGTGAGGTATAGAGTGTAGGGTATAGAGTGTATGGTATAGAGTGTATGGTATAGATTGTAGGGCATAGACTGTAGGGTGTAGAGTGTAGGGTATAGAGTGTAGAGTGTAGGGTATAGAGTGTATGGTATAGAGTGTATGGTATAGATTGTAGGGTATAGAGTGTAGGGTATAGAGTGTAGAGTGTAGGGTATCGAGTGTAGAGTGTAGGGTATAGAGTGTAGGGTATAGAGTGTAGAGTGTAGGGTATAGAGTGTAGAGTATAGAGTGTAGAGTGTATGGTATAGAGTGCAGGGGATAGAGTGTAGAGTGTAGGGTATAGAGTGTAGGGTATAGAGTGTAGAGTGTAGGGTATAGAGTGTAGGGTTTAGAGAGTAGGGTTTAGAGTGTAGAGTGTAGGGTATAGAGTGTAGAGTGTAGGGTATAGAGTGTAGGGTATAGAGTGTAGAGTGTAGGGTATAGAGTGTAGTGTTTAGAGAGTTGGGTATAGAGTGTAGAGTGTAGGGTATAGAGTATAGAGTGTAGGGTATAGAGTGTAGGGTATAGAGTGTAGAGTGTAGGGTATAAAGTGTAGAGAGTAGGGTGTAGAGTGTAGGGTATAGAGTGTAGGTTATAGAGTGTAGGGTATAGATTGTAGATTGTAGGATGTAGATTGTAGGTTATAGAGTGTAGGGTATAAAGTGTAGAGAGTAGGGTATAGAGTGTAGAGTATAGAGTGTAGGTTATAGAGTGTAGGGTATAGAGTGTAGGGTATAGAGTGTAGGGTATAGAGTGTAAGGTATTGAGTGTACGGTATAAAGTGTATGTTATAGAGTGTAGGGTATAGAGTGTAGAGTGTAGGGTATAGAGTGTAGGGTATAGAGTTTAGGGTATAGAGTGTATGGTATAGAGTGTAGGGTATAGAGTGTAGAGTGTATGGTATAGAGTGTAGGGTTTAGAGTGTAGGGTATAGAGTGTAGGGTATAGATTGTAGGGTATAGAGTGTAGAGTGTAGGGTATAGAGTGTAGAGTATAGAGTGTAGAGTGTATGGTATAGAGTGCAGGGGATAGAGTGTAGAGTGTAGGGTATAGAGTGTAGGGTATAGAGTGTAGAGTGTAGGGTATAGAGTGTAGGGTTTAGAGAGTAGGGTATAGAGTGTAGAGTGTAGGGTATAGAGTGTAGAGTGTAGGGTATAGAGTGTAGGGTATAGAGTGTAGGGTATAGAGTGTAGAGTGTAGGGTATAGAGTGTAGGGTATAGAGTGTATGGTATAGAGTGTATGGTATAGATTGTAGGGTATAGAGTGTAGGGTATAGAGTGTAGAGTGTAGGGTATAGAGTGTAGGGTATAGAGTGTAGAGTGTAGGGTATAGAGTGTAGGGTATAGAGTGTAGAGTGTATGGTATAGAGTGCAGGGGATATAGTGTAGAGTGTGAGTTATAGAGTGTAGGGTACAGAGTGTATGGTATAGAGTGTAGGGTATAGAGTGTAGGGTACAGAGTGTAGTGTATAGAGTGTAGAGTGTAGGGTATAGAGTGTAGGTTGTAGAGTGTATGGTATAGAGTGTATGGTATAGATTGTAGGGTATAGAGTGTAGGGTATAGAGTGTAGAGTGTAGGGTATAGAGTGTAGAGTGCAGGGTATAGAGTGTAGGGTATAGAGTGTAGAGTGTAGGATATAGAGTGTAGGGTATAGAGTGTAGAGTGTGTGTTATAGAGTGCAGGGGATAGAGTGTAGAGTGTGAGGTATAGAGTGTAGGGTATAGAGTGTATGGTATAGAGTGTATGGTATAGATTGTAGGGCATAGACTGTAGGGTGTAGAGTGTAGGGTATAGAGTGTAGAGTGTAGGGTATAGAGTGTATGGTATAGAGTGTATGGTATAGATTGTAGGGTATAGAGTGTAGGGTATAGAGTGTAGAGTGTAGGGTATCGAGTGTAGAGTGTAGGGTATAGAGTGTAGGGTATAGAGTGTAGAGTGTAGGGTATAGAGTGTAGAGTATAGAGTGTAGAGTGTATGGTATAGAGTGCAGGGGATAGAGTGTAGAGTGTAGGGTATAGAGTGTAGGGTATAGAGTGTAGAGTGTAGGGTATAGAGTGTAGGGTTTAGAGAGTAGGGTTTAGAGTGTAGAGTGTAGGGTATAGAGTGTAGAGTGTAGGGTATAGAGTGTAGGGTATAGAGTGTAGAGTGTAGGGTATAGAGTGTAGTGTTTAGAGAGTTGGGTATAGAGTGTAGAGTGTAGGGTATAGAGTATAGAGTGTAGGGTATAGAGTGTAGGGTATAGAGTGTAGAGTGTAGGGTATAAAGTGTAGAGAGTAGGGTGTAGAGTGTAGGGTATAGAGTGTAGGTTATAGAGTGTAGGGTATAGATTGTAGATTGTAGGATGTAGATTGTAGGTTATAGAGTGTAGGGTATAAAGTGTAGAGAGTAGGGTATAGAGTGTAGAGTATAGAGTGTAGGTTATAGAGTGTAGGGTATAGAGTGTAGGGTATAGAGTGTAGGGTATAGAGTGTAAGGTATTGAGTGTACGGTATAAAGTGTATGTTATAGAGTGTAGGGTATAGAGTGTAGAGTGTAGGGTATAGAGTGTAGGGTATAGAGTTTAGGGTATAGAGTGTATGGTATAGAGTGTAGGGTATAGAGTGTAGAGTGTATGGTATAGAGTGTAGGGTTTAGAGTGTAGGGTATAGAGTGTAGGGTATAGATTGTAGGGTATAGAGTGTAGAGTGTAGGGTATAGAGTGTAGGGTATAGAGTGTATGGTATAGAGTGTAGGGTATAGAGTGTAGAGTGTAGGGAATAGAGTGTAGGGTATACTGTGTAGAGTGTAGGGTATAGAGTGTAAGGTATAGAGGGTAGTGCATAGAGTGTATGGTGTAGAGTGTAGGGTATAGAGTGTAGGGTATAGAGTGTATGGTATAGAGTTTAGGGTATAGAGTGTAGGGTATAGAGTGTAAGCTATAAAGTGTAGGGTGTAGCGTGTAGGGTATGGAGTGTAGGGTATAGAGAGTAGGGTATAAAGTGTAGAGTGTAGGGTATAGAGTGTAGGGTATAGAGTGTAGAGTGTAGGGTATAGAGTGTAGGGTATAGAGTGTAGAGTGTAGGGTTTAGAGTGTAGTGTATAGATTGTAGGGTATAGAGTGTAGATTGTAGGGTATAGAGTGTAGGGTATAGAGTGTATGGTATAGAGTGTAGAGAGTAGGGTATAGAGTGTATAGTTTAGGGTATAGAGTGTAGGGTATAGAGTGTATGGTATAGAGTGTAGGGAATAGAGTGTAGGCTATAGAGTGTATGATATAGAGTGTAGGGTATAGAGAGTATGGTATAGAGTGTAGGGTATAGAGTGTAGGGTATATTGTGTAGGGTATAGAGTGTATGGTATAGAGTGTATGGTATAGATTGTAGGGTATAGAGTGTAGGGAATAGAGTGTAGAGTGTAGGGTATAGAGTGTAGAGTGTAGGGTATAGAGTGTAGGGTATAGAGTGTAGAGTGTAGGGTATAGATTGTAGGGTATAGAGTGTAGACTGTATGGTATAGAGTGCAGGGGATAGAGTGTAGAGTGTGAGGTATAGAGTGTAGGGTATAGAGTGTATGGTATAGCGTGTATGGTATAGATTGTAGGGTATAGAGTGTAGGGTATAGAATGTAGAGTGTAGGGTATAGAGTGTAGAGTGTAGGGTATAGAGTGTAGGGTATAGAGTGTAGGGTATAGATTGTAGGGCATAGAGTGTAGGGTATAGAGTGTAGAGTGTAGGGTATAAAGTGTAGAGTGTAGGGTATAGAGTGTAGGGTATAGAGTGTAGAGTGTAGGGTATAGAGTGTAGGGTATAGAGTGTAGAGTGTATGGTATAGAGTGCAGGGGATATAGTGTAGAGTGTGAGGTATAGAGTGTAGGGTACAGAGTGTATGGTATAGAGTATAGGGTATAGAGTGTATGGTACAGAGTGTAGCGTATAGAGTGTAGAGTGTAGGGTATAGAGTGTAGGTTGTAGAGTGTATGGTATAGAGTGTATGGTATAGATTGTAGGGTATAGAGTGTAGGGTATAGAGTGTAGAGTGTAGGGTATAGAGTGTAGAGTGTAGGGTATAGAGTGTAGGGTATAGAGTGTAGAGTGTAGGATATAGAGTGTAGGGTATAGAGTGTAGAGTGTGTGTTATAGAGTGCAGGGGATAGAGTGTAGAGTGTGAGGTATAGAGTGTAGGGTATAGAGTGTATGGTATAGAGTGTATGGTATAGATTGTAGGGTATAGAGTGTAGGGTATAGAGTGTAGAGTGTAGGGTATAGAGTGTAGGGTTTAGAGTGTAGGGTATAGAGTGTAGGGTTTAGAGTGTAGGGTATAGAGTGTAGGGTATAGATTGTAGGGTATAGAGTGTAGAGTGTAGGGTATAGAGTGTAGGGTATAGAGTGTATGGTATAGAGTGTAGGGTATAGAGTGTAGAGTGTAGGGTATAGAGTGTAGGGTATACTGTGTAGAGTGTAGGGTATAGAGTGTAAGGTATAGAGGGTAGTGCATAGAGTGTATGGTGTAGAGTGTAGGGTATAGAGTGTAGGGTATAGAGTGTATGGTATAGAGTTTAGGGTATAGAGTGTAGGGTATAGAGTGTAAGCTATAAAGTGTAGGGTGTAGCGTGTAGGGTATGGAGTGTAGGGTATAGAGTGTAGGGTATAGAGTGTAGGGTATAGAGTGTAGAGTGTAGGGTATAGAGTGTAGGGTATAGAGTGTAGAGTGTAGGGTATAGAGTGTAGGGTTTAGAGAGTAGGGTATAGAGTGTAGAGTGTAGGGTATAGAGTGTAGAGTGTAGGGTATAGAGTGTAGGGTATAGAGTGTAGAGTGTAGGGTTTAGAGAGTTGGGTATAGAGTGTAGAGTGTAGGGTATAGAGTATAGAGTGTAGGGTATAGAGTGTAGGGTATAGAGTGTAGAGTGTAGGGTATAGAGTGTAGCGTATAGAGTGTAGAGTGTAGGGTTTAGAGTGTAGTGTATAGATTGTAGGGTATAGAGTGTAGATTGTAGGGTATAGAGTGTAGGGTATAGAGTGTATGGTATAGAGTGTAGAGAGTAGGGTATAGAGTGTATAGTGTAGGGTATAGAGTGTAGGGTATAGAGTGTATGGTATAGAGTGTAGGGAATAGAGTGTAGGCTATAGAGTGTATGATATAGAGTGTAGGGTATAGAGAGTATGGTATAGAGTGTAGGGTATAGAGTGTAGGGTATATTGTGTAGGGTATAGAGTGTATGGTATAGAGTGTATGGCATAGATTGTAGGGTATAGAGTGTAGGGTATAGAGTGTAGAGTGTAGGGTATAGAGTGTAGAGTGTAGGGTATAGAGTGTAGGGTATAGAGTGTAGAGTGTAGGGTATAGAGTGTAGGGTATAGAGTGTAGACTGTATGGTATAGAGTGCAGGGGATAGAGTGTAGAGTGTGAGATATAGAGTGTAGGGTATAGAGTGTATGGTATAGCGTGTATGGTATAGATTGTAGGGTATAGAGTGTAGGGTATAGAGTGTAGAGTGTAGGGTATAGAGTGTAGAGTGTAGGGTATAGAGTGTAGGGTATAGAGTGTAGGGTATAGATTGTAGGGTATAGAGTGTAGGGTATAGAGTGTAGAGTGTAGGGTATAGAGTGTAGAGTGTAGGGTATAGAGTGTAGGGTATAGAGTGTAGAGTGTAGGGTATAGAGTGTAGGGTATAGAGTGTAGAGTGTATGGTATAGAGTGCAGGGGATATAGTGTAGAGTGTGAGGTATAGAGTGTAGGGTACAGAGTGTATGGTATAGAGTGTAGGGTATAGAGTGTATGGTACAGAGTGTAGCGTATAGAGTGTAGAGTGTAGGGTATAGAGTGTAGGTTGTAGAGTGTATGGTATAGAGTGTATGGTATAGATTGTAGGGTATAGAGTGTAGGGTATAGAGTGTAGAGTGTAGGATATAGAGTGTAGAGTGTAGGGTATAGAGTGTAGAGTGTAGGGTATAGAGTGTAGGGTATAGAGTGTAGAGTGTAGGATATAGAGTGTAGGGTATAGAGTGTAGAGTGTGTGTTATAGAGTGCAGGGGATAGAGTGTAGAGTGTGAGGTATAGAGTGTAGGGTATAGAGTGTATGGTATAGAGTGTATGATATAGATTGTAGGGTATAGAGTGTAGGGTATAGAGTGTAGAGTGTAGGGTATAGAGTGTAGAGTGTAGGGTACAGAGTGTATGGTATAGAGTGTATGGTATAGATTGTAGGGTATAGAGTGTAGGGTATAGAGTGTAGAGTGTAGAGTATAGAGTGTAGAGTGTAGGGTATAGAGTGTAGGGTATAGAGTGTAGAGTGTAGGGTATAGAGTGTAGAGTATAGAGTGTAGAGTGTATGGTATAGAGTGCAGGGGATAGAGTGTAGAGTGTAGGGTATAGAGTGTAGGGTATAGAGTGTAGAGTGTAGGGTATAGAGTGTAGGGTTTAGAGAGTAGGGTATAGAGTGTAGAGTGTAGGGTATAGAGTGTAGAGTGTAGGGTATAGAGTGTAGGGTATAGAGTGTAGGGTATAGAGTGTAGAGTGTAGGGTATATAGTGTAGGGTATAGAGTGTATGGTATAGAGTGTATGGTATAGATTGTAGGGTATAGAGTGTAGGGTATAGAGTGTAGAGTGTAGGGTATAGAGTGTAGGGTATAGAGTGTAGAGTGTAGGGTATAGAGTGTAGGGTATAGAGTGTAGAGTGTATGGTATAGAGTGCAGGGGATATAGTGTAGAGTGTGAGTTATAGAGTGTAGGGTACAGAGTGTATGGTATAGACTGTAGGGTATAGAGTGTAGGGTACAGAGTGTAGTGTATAGAGTGTAGAGTGTAGGGTATAGAATGTAGGTTGTAGAGTGTATGGTATAGAGTGTATGGTATAGATTGTAGGGTATAGAGTGTAGGGTATCGAGTGTAGAGTGTAGGGTATAGAGTGTAGAGTGTAGGGTATAGAGTGTAGGGTATAGAGTGTAGAGTGTAGGATATAGAGTGTAGGGTATAGAGTGTAGAGTGTGTGTTATAGAGTGCAGGGGATAGAGTGTAGAGTGTGAGGTATAGAGTGTAGGGTATAGAGTGTATGGTATAGAGTGTATGGTATAGATTGTAGGGCATAGAGTGTAGGGTGTAGAGTGTAGAGTGTAGGGTATAGAGTGTAGAGTGTAGGGTATAGAGTGTATGGTATAGAGTGTATGGTATAGATTGTAGGGTATAGAGTGTAGGGTATAGAGTGTAGAGTGTAGGGTATCGAGTGTAGAGTGTAGGGTATAGAGTGTAGGGTATAGAGTGTAGAGTGTAGGGTATAGAGTGTAGAGTATAGAGTGTAGAGTGTATGGTATAGAGTGCAGGGGATAGAGTGTAGAGTGTAGGGTATAGAGTGTAGGGTATAGAGTGTAGAGTGTAGGGTATAGAGTGTAGGGTTTAGAGAGTAGGGTTTAGAGTGTAGAGTGTAGGGTATAGAGTGTAGAGTGTAGGGTATAGAGTGTAGGGTATAGAGTGTAGGGTATAGAGTGTAGTGTTTAGAGAGTTGGGTATAGAGTGTAGAGTGTAGGGTATAGAGTATAGAGTGTAGGGTATAGAGTGTAGGGTATAGAGTGTAGAGTGTAGGGTATAAAGTGTAGAGAGTAGGGTGTAGAGTGTAGGGTATAGAGTGTAGGTTATAGAGTGTAGGGTATAGATTGTAGATTGTAGGATGTAGATTGTAGGTTATAGAGTGTAGGGTATAAAGTGTAGAGAGTAGGGTATAGAGTGTAGAGTATAGAGTGTAGGTTATAGAGTGTAGGGTATAGAGTGTAGGGTATAGAGTGTAGGGTATAGAGTGTAAGGTATTGAGTGTACGGTATAAAGTGTATGTTATAGAGTGTAGGGTATAGAGTGTAGAGTGTAGGGTATAGAGTGTAGGGTATAGAGTTTAGGGTATAGAGTGTATGGTATAGAGTGTAGGGTATAGAGTGTAGAGTGTAGGGTATAGAGTGTAGGGTATAGAGTGTATGGTATAGAGTGTAGGGTATAGAGTGTAGAGTGTAGGGAATAGAGTGTAGGGTATACTGTGTAGAGTGTAGGGTATAGAGTGTAAGGTATAGAGGGTAGTGCATAGAGTGTATGGTGTAGAGTGTAGGGTATAGAGTGTAGGGTATAGAGTGTATGGTATAGAGTTTAGGGTATAGAGTGTAGGGTATAGAGTGTAAGCTATAAAGTGTAGGGCGTAGCGTGTAGGGTATGGAGTGTAGGGTATAGAGTGTAGGGTATAGAGTGTAGGGTATAGAGTGTAGAGTGTAGGGTATAGAGTGTAGGGTATAGAGTGTAGAGTGTAGGGTATAGAGTGTAGGGTTTAGAGAGTAGGGTATAGAGTGTAGAGTGTAGGGTATAGAGTGTAGAGTGTAGGGTATAGAGTGTAGGGTATAGAGTGTAGAGTGTAGGGTTTAGAGAGTTGGGTATAGAGTGTAGAGTGTAGGGTATAGAGTATAGAGTGTAGGGTATAGAGTGTAGGGTATAGAGTGTAGAGTGTAGGGTATAGAGTGTAGGGTATAGAGTGTAGAGTGTAGGGTTTAGAGTGTAGTGTATAGATTGTAGGGTATAGAGTGTAGATTGTAGGGTATAGAGTGTAGGGTATAGAGTGTATGGTATAGAGTGTAGAGAGTAGGGTATAGAGTGTATAGTGTAGGGTATAGAGTGTAGGGTATAGAGTGTATGGTATAGAGTGTAGGGAATAGAGTGTAGGCTATAGAGTGTATGATATAGAGTGTAGGGTATAGAGAGTATGGTATAGAGTGTAGGGTATAGAGTGTAGGGTATATTGTGTAGGGTATAGAGTGTATGGTATAGAGTGTATGGTATAGATTGTAGGGTATAGAGTGTAGGGTATAGAGTGTAGAGTGTAGGGTATAGAGTGTAGAGTGTAGGGTATAGAGTGTAGGGTATAGAGTGTAGAGTGTAGGGTATAGATTGTAGGGTATAGAGTGTAGACTGTATGGTATAGAGTGCAGGGGATAGAGTGTAGAGTGTGAGGTATAGAGTGTAGGGTATAGAGTGTATGGTATAGCGTGTATGGTATAGATTGTAGGGTATAGAGTGTAGGGTATAGAATGTAGAGTGTAGGGTATAGAGTGTAGAGTGTAGGGTATAGAGTGTAGGGTATAGAGTGTAGGGTATAGATTGTAGGGTATAGAGTGTAGGGTATAGAGTGTAGAGTGTAGGGTATAAAGTGTAGAGTGTAGGGTATAGAGTGTAGGGTATAGAGTGTAGAGTGTAGGGTATAGAGTGTAGGGTATAGAGTGTAGAGTGTATGGTATAGAGTGCAGGGGATATAGTGTAGAGTGTGAGGTATAGAGTGTAGGGTACAGAGTGTATGGTATAGAGTGTAGGGTATAGAGTGTATGGTACAGAGTGTAGCGTATAGAGTGTAGAGTGTAGGGTATAGAGTGTAGGTTGTAGAGTGTATGGTATAGAGTGTATGGTATAGATTGTAGGGTATAGAGTGTAGGGTATAGAGTGTAGAGTGTAGGGTATAGAGTGTAGAGTGTAGGGTATAGAGTGTAGGGTATAGAGTGTAGAGTGTAGGATATAGAGTGTAGGGTATAGAGTGTAGAGTGTGTGTTATAGAGTGCAGGGGATAGAGTGTAGAGTGTGAGGTATAGAGTGTAGGGTATAGAGTGTATGGTATAGAGTGTATGGTATAGATTGTAGGGTATAGAGTGTAGGGTATAGAGTGTAGAGTGTAGGGTATAGAGTGTAGGGTTTAGAGTGTAGGGTATAGAGTGTAGGGTATAGATTGTAGGGTATAGAGTGTAGAGTGTAGGGTATAGAGTGTAGGGTATAGAGTGTATGGTATAGAGTGTAGGGTATAGAGTGTAGAGTGTAGGGTATAGAGTGTAGGGTATACTGTGTAGAGTGTAGGGTATAGAGTGTAAGGTATAGAGGGTAGTGCATAGAGTGTATGGTGTAGAGTGTAGGGTATAGAGTGTAGGGTATAGAGTGTATGGTATAGAGTTTAGGGTATAGAGTGTAGGGTATAGAGTGTAAGCTATAAAGTGTAGGGTGTAGCGTGTAGGGTATGGAGTGTAGGGTATAGAGTGTAGGGTATAGAGTGTAGGGTATAGAGTGTAGAGTGTAGGGTATAGAGTGTAGGGTATAGAGTGTAGAGTGTAGGGTATAGAGTGTAGAGTGTAGGGTATAGAGTGTAGGGTATAGAGTGTAGAGTGTAGGGATTAGAGAGTTGGGTATAGAGTGTAGAGTGTAGGGTATAGAGTATAGAGTGTAGGGTATAGAGTGTAGGGTATAGAGTGTAGAGTGTAGGGTATAGAGTGTAGGGTATAGAGTGTAGAGTGTAGGGTTTAGAGTGTAGTGTATAGATTGTAGGGTATAGAGTGTAGATTGTAGGGTATAGAGTGTAGGGTATAGAGTGTATGGTATAGAGTGTAGAGAGTAGGGTATAGAGTGTATAGTGTAGGGTATAGAGTGTAGGGTATAGAGTGTATGGTATAGAGTGTAGGGAATAGAGTGTAGGCTATAGAGTGTATGATATAGAGTGTAGGGTATAGAGAGTATGGTATAGAGTGTAGGGTATAGAGTGTAGGGTATATTGTGTAGGGTATAGAGTGTATGGTATAGAGTGTATGGTATAGATTGTAGGGTATAGAGTGTAGGATATAGAGTGTAGAGTGTAGGGTATAGAGTGTAGAGTGTAGGGTATAGAGTGTATGGTATAGAGTGTAGAGTGTAGGGTATAGATTGTAGGGTATAGAGTGTAGACTGTATGGTATAGAGTGCAGGGGATAGAGTGTAGAGTGTGAGGTATAGAGTGTAGGGTATAGAGTGTATGGTATAGCGTGTATGGTATAGATTGTAGGGTATAGAGTGTAGGGTATAGAGTGTAGAGTGTAGGGTATAGAGTGTAGAGTGTAGGGTATAGAGTGTAGGGTATAGAGTGTAGGGTATAGATTGTAGGGTATAGAGTGTAGGGTATAGAGTGTAGGGTGTAGGGTATAAAGTGTAGAGTGTAGGGTATAGAGTGTAGGGTATAGAGTGTAGAGTGTAGGGTATAGAGTGTAGGGTATAGAGTGTAGAGTGTATGGTATAGAGTGCAGGGGATATAGTGTAGAGTGTGAGGTATAGAGTGTAGGGTACAGAGTGTATGGTATAGAGTGTAGGGTATAGAGTGTATGGTACAGAGTGTAGCGTATAGAGTGTAGAGTGTAGGGTATAGAGTGTAGGTTGTAGAGTGTATGGTATAGAGTGTATGGTATAGATTGTAGGGTATAGAGTGTAGGGTATAGAGTGTAGAGTGTAGGGTATAGAGTGTAGAGTGTAGGGTATAGAGTGTAGGGTATAGAGTGTAGAGTGTAGGATATAGAGTGTAGGGTATAGAGTGTGGGGTGTGTGTTATAGAGTGCAGGGGATAGAGTGTAGAGTGTGAGGTATAGAGTGTAGGGTATAGAGTGTATGGTATAGAGTGTATGGTATAGATTGTAGGGTATAGAGTGTAGGGTATAGAGTGTAGAGTGTAGGGTATAGAGTGTAGAGTGTAGGGTATAGAGTGTATGGTATAGAGTGTATGGTATAGATTGTAGGGTATAGAGTGTAGGGTATAGAGTGTAGAGTGTAGAGTATAGAGTGTAGAGTGTAGGGTATAGAGTGTAGGGTATAGAGTGTAGAGTGTAGGGTATAGAGTGTAGAGTATAGAGTGTAGAGTGTATGGTATAGAGTGCAGGGGATAGAGTGTAGAGTGTAGGGTATAGAGTGTAGGGTATAGAGTGTAGAGTGTAGGGTATAGAGTGTAGGGTTTAGAGAGTAGGGTATAGAGTGTATAGTGTAGGGTATAGAGTGTAGGGTATAGAGTGTATGGTATAGAGTGTAGGGAATAGAGTGTAGGCTATAGAGTGTATGATATAGAGTGTAGGGTATAGAGTGTATGGTATAGAGTGTAGGGTATAGATTGTAGGGTATAGAGTGTAGGGTATAGAGTGTATGGTATAGAGTGTATGGTATAGATTGTAGGGTATAGAGTGTAGGGTATAGAGTGTAGAGTGTAGGGTATAGAGTGTAGAGTGTAGGGTATAGAGTGTAGGGTATAGAGTGTAGAGTGTAGGGTATAGAGTGTAGGGTATAGAGTGTAGAGTGTATGGTATAGAGTGCAGGGGATAGAGTGTAGAGTGTGAGATATAGAGTGTAGGGTATAGAGTGTATGGTATAGCGTGTATGGTATAGATTGTAGGGTATAGAGTGTAGGGTATACAGTGTAGAGTGTAGGGTATAGAGTGTAGAGTGTAGGGTATAGAGTGTAGGGTATAGAGTGTAGGGTATAGAGTGTAGAGTGTAGGGTATAGAGTGTAGGGTATAGAGTGTATGGTATAGAGTGTATGGTATAGATTGTAGGGTATAGAGTGTAGGGTATAGAGTGTAGAGTGTAGGGTATAGAGTGTAGAGTGTAGGGTATAGAGTGTAGGGTATAGAATGTAGATTGTAGGGTATAGAGTGTAGGGTATAGAGTGTAGAGTGTATGGTATAGAGTGCAGGGGATATAGTGTAGAGTGTGAGGTATAGAGTGTAGGGTACAGAGTGTATGGTATAGAGTGTAGGGTATAGAGTGTAGGGTACAGAGTGTAGTGTATAGAGTGTAGAGTGTAGGGTATAGAGTGTAGGTTGTAGAGTGTATGGTATAGAGTGTATGGTATAGATTGTAGGGTATAGAGTGTAGGGTATAGAGTGTAGAGTGTAGGGTATAGAGTGTAGAGTGTAGGGTATAGAGTGTAGGGTATAGAGTGTAGAGTGTAGGATATAGAGTGTAGGGTATAGAGTGTAGAGTGTGTGTTATAGAGTGCAGGGGATAGAGTGTAGAGTGTGAGGTATAGAGTGTAGGGTATAGAGTGTATGGTATAGAGTGTATGGTATAGATTGTAGGGTATAGAGTGTAGGGTATAGAGTGTAGAGTGTAGGGTATAGAGTGTAGAGTGTAGGGTATAGAGTGTAGGGTATAGAGTGTAGGGTATAGAGTGTAGAGTATAGAGTGTAGAGTGTATGGTATAGAGTGCAGGGGATAGAGTGTAGAGTGTATGGTATAGAGTGTATGGTATAGAGTGTAGAGTGTAGGGTATAGAGTGTAGGGTTTAGAGAGTAGGGTATAGAGTGTAGAGTGTAGGGTATAGAGTGTAGAGTGTAGGGTATAGAGTGTAGGGTATAGAGTGTAGAGTGTAGGGTATAGAGTGTAGTGTTTAGATAGTTGGGTATAGAGTGTAGAGTGTAGGGTATAGAGTGTAGGGTATAGAGTGTAGGGTATAGAGTGTAGAGTGTAGGGTATAAAGTGTAGAGAGTAGGGTGTAGAGTGTAGGGTATAGAGTGTAGGTTATAGAGTGTAGGGTATAGATTGTAGATTGTAGGGTGTAGATTGTAGGTTATAGAGTGTAGAGTGTAGGGTATAAAGTGTAGAGAGTAGGGTATAGAGTGTAGGTTATAGAGTGTAGGGTATAGAGTGTAGGGTGTAGAGTGTAGGGTATAGAGTGTAAGGTATAGAGTGTACGGTATAAAGTGTATGTTATAGAGTGTAGGGTATAGAGTGTAGAGTGTAGGGTATAGAGTGTAGGGTATAGAGTGTAGGGTATAGAGTGTATGGTATAGAGTGTAGGGTATAGAGTGTATAGTGTAGGGTACAGAGTGTAGGGTTTAGAGTGTAGGGTATAGAGTGTAGGGTATAGATTGTAGGGTATAGAGTGTAGAGTGTAGGGTATAGAGTGTAGAGTGTAGGGTATAGAGTGTATATTGTAGGGTAAAAAGTGTAGGGTATAGAGAGTATGGTATAGAGTGTAGGGAATAGAGTGTAGAGTGTAGGGAATAGAGTGTAGAGTGTAGGGTATAGAGTGTAGGGTATAGAGTGTAGAGTGTAGGGTATAAAGTGTAGAGAGTAGGGTAAAGAGTGTAGGGTGTAGAGTGTAGGTTATAGAGTGTAGGGTATAGAGTGTAGAGTGTAGGGTATAGAGTGTATGGTATAGAGTGTATGGTATAGATTGTAGGGTATAGAGTGTAGGGTATAGAGTGTAGAGTGTAGGGTATAGAGTGTAGAGTGTAGGGTATAGAGTGTAGGGTATAGAGTGTAGGGTATAGAGTGTAGAGTATAGAGTGTAGAGTGTATGGTATAGAGTGCAGGGGATAGAGTGTAGAGTGTAGGGTATAGAGTGTATGGTATAGAGTGTAGAGTGTAGGGTATAGAGTGTAGGGTTTAGAGAGTAGGGTATAGAGTGTAGAGTGTAGGGTATAGAGTGTAGAGTGTAGGGTATAGAGTGTAGGGTATAGAGTGTAGAGTGTAGGGTATAGAGTGTAGTGTTTAGATAGTTGGGTATAGAGTGTAGAGTGTAGGGTATAGAGTGTAGGGTATAGAGTGTAGGGTATAGAGTGTAGAGTGAAGGGTATAAAGTGTAGAGAGTAGGGTGTAGAGTGTAGCGTATAGAGTGTAGGTTATAGAGTGTAGGGTATAGATTGTAGATTGTAGGGTGTAGATTGTAGGTTATAGAGTGTAGAGTGTAGGGTATAAAGTGTAGAGAGTAGGGTATAGAGTGTAGGTTATAGAGTGTAGGGTATAGAGTGTAGGGTGTAGAGTGTAGGGTATAGAGTGTAAGGTATAGAGTGTACGGTATAAAGTGTATGTTATAGAGTGTAGGGTATAGAGTGTAGAGTGTAGGGTATAGAGTGTAGGGTATAGAGTGTAGGGTATAGAGTGTATGGTATAGAGTGTAGGGTATAGAGTGTATAGTGTAGGGTACAGAGTGTAGGGTTTAGAGTGTAGGGTATAGAGTGTAGGGTATAGATTGTAGGGTATAGAGTGTAGAGTGTAGGGTATAGAGTGTAGGGTATAGAGTGTAGAGTGTAGGGTATAGAGTGTATATTGTAGGGTAAAAAGTGTAGGGTATAGAGAGTATGGTATAGAGTGTAGGGAATAGAGTGTAGAGTGTAGGGAATAGAGTGTAGAGTGTAGGGTATAGACTGTAGGGTATAGAGTGTAGAGTGTAGGGTATAAAGTGTAGAGAGTAGGGTAAAGAGTGTAGGGTGTAGAGTGTAGGTTATAGAGTGTAGGGTATAGAGTGTAGAGTGTAGGGTGTAGAGTGTAGGGTATAGAGTGTAAGGTATAGAGTGTAGGGTATAAAGTGTACGGTATAGAGTGTAGGGTATAGATTGTAGGGTATAGAGTGTAGATTGTAGGGTATAGAGTCTATGGTATAGAGTGTAGAGTGTAGGGTATAGAGTGTATAGTGTAGGGTAAAGAGTGTAGGGTATAGAGTGTATGGTATAGAGTGTAGGGAATAGAGTGTAGAGTGTAGGGTATAGAGTGTATGGTATAGAGTGTAGGGTATAGAGTGTAGAGTGTAGGGTATAGAGTGTAGGGTACAGAGTGTAGGGTATAGAGTGTAGAGTGTAGGGATTAGAGTGTAGGGTATAGAGTGTAGGGTATATAGTGTAGAATGTACGGTATAGAGTGTATTGTATAGAGTATAGAGTGTAGGGTATAGAGTATAGAGTGTAGGGTATAGAGTGTAAGGTATAGAGTGTAAAGTGTAGAGTGTATGGTATAGAGTGTAGAGTGTAGGGTATAGAGTGTAGGGTATAGAGTGTATGGAATAGAGTGTAGGGTATAGAGTGTTGAGTGTAGGGTATAGAGTGTAGGGTATAGAGCGTAGGGTGTATTGTATAGAGTGTAGGGTATAGAGTGTAGGGTATAGAGTTTAGAGTGTAGGGTACAGGGTGTATGGTATAGAGTGTAGGGTGTATGGTATAGAGTGCAGGGGATAGAGTGTAGAGTGTGAGGTATAGAGTGTAGGGTATAGAGTGTATGGTATAGAGTTTATGGTATAGATTGTAATGTATAGAGTGTAGGGTATAGAGTGTAGAGTGTAGGGTATAGAGTGTAGAGTGTAGGGTATAGAGTGTAGGGTATAGAGGATATGATATAGAGTGTATGGTATAGAGTGTATGATATAGAGTGTACGGTATAGAGTGTAGGGTATAGAGTGTAGAGTGTAGAGTATAGAGTGTAGGGTATAGAGTGTAGGGTATAGAGTGTAGGGTGTAGAGTTTAGGGTATAGAGTGTAGCGTGTAGGGTATAGAGTGTATGGTATAGAGTGTAGAGTGTAGGGTATAGAGTGTATGGTATAGAGTGTAGGGTGTAGAATGTATGTTATAGAGTGTAGGGTATAGAGTGTATGGTATGGAGATTAGAGTGTAGGGCATATAGTGTATGGTATAGAGTGTATGGTATAGAGTGTAGGGTATAGAGTGTAGAGTGTAGGGTATAGAGTGTATGGTATAGAGTGTAGGGTATAGAGTGTAGGGTATAGAGTGTAGGATATAGCGTGTAGGGTATAGAGTGTAGGGTATAGATTGTAGGGTATAGAGTGTAGGGTATAAAGTGTAGAGTGTAGGGTATAGAGTGAATGGTATAGAGTGTAGAGTGTATGGTATAGAGTGTATGGTATAGAGTGTAGGATGTAGAATGTATGTTATAGAGTGTAGGGTATAGAGTGTATGGTATGGAGATTAGAGTGTAGGGCATAGAGTGTAGGGTATAGAGTGTATGGTATAGAGTGTAGGGTATAGAGTGTAGAGTGTAGGGTATAGAGTGTAGGGTATAGAGTGTAGGATATAGAGTGTATGGTATAGAGTGTAGGTTATAGAGTGTAGAGTGTAGGGTATAGAGTGTAGGGTATAGAGTGTATTGTAAAGAGTGTAAAGTATAGATTGTAAGGTATAGAGTGTATAGCGTAGAGTATAGAGTGTAGGGTATAGAGTGTATGGTGTAGAGTGTAGGGTATAGAGTGTATAGTGTAGGGTATAGAGTGTAGAGTGTGGGGTATAGAGTGTATGGTATAGAGTGTATGGTGTAGAGTGTATGGTATAGAGTGTAGGGTATAGAGTGTATGGAATAGAGTGTAGGGTATAGAGTGTAGATTGTAGGGTATAGAGTGTAGGGTGTAGAGTGTAGGGTATAGAGTGTAGGGTATAGATTGTAGGGTATAGAGTGCAGAGTGTAGGGTATAGAGTGTAGGGTATAGAGTGTATGGTATAGAGTGTAGAGTGTAGGGTATAGAGTGTATAGTGTAGGGTATAGAGTGTAGGGTATAGAGTGTATGGTATAGAGTGTAGGGAATAGAGTGTAGAGTGTATGGTATAGAGTGTAGGGTATAGAGTGTAGAGTGTAGGGTATAGAGTGTAGGGTATAGAGTTTAGGGTATAGAGTGTAGGGTGTAGAGTGTAGGGTATAGAGTGTAGGGTATAGAGTGTAGGGTATAGAGTGTAGAGTGTAGGGATTAGAGTGCAGGGTATAGAGTGTAGGGTATAGAGTGTAGAATGCACGATATAGAGTGTAGGGTATAGAGTATAGAGTGTAGGGTATAGAGTGTAAAGTGTAGGGTATAGAGTGTAGAGTGTAGGGTATAGAGTGTAGGGTATAGAGTGTATGGAATAGAGTGTAGGGTATAGAGTGTAGAGTTTAGGGTATAGAGTGTAGGGTATAGAGCGTAGGGTGTAGGGTATAGAGTGTAGGGTATAGAGTGTAGGGTATAGAGTGTAGAGTGTAGGGTATAGAGTGTATGGTATAGAGTGTAGGGTGTAGAGTGTAGGGTATAGAGTGTAGAGTGTAGGGTACAGAGTGTAGAGTGTAGGGTATAGAGTGTAGGGTGTAGAGTGTAGAGTGTAGGGTATAGAAAGTAGGGTATAGAGTGTAAAGTGTATGGTATAGAGTGTAGGGGATAGAGTGTATGGTATAGAGTGTATGGTATAGAGTGTAGGGTAGAGAATGTAGGGTATAGAGTGTAGAGTGTAGGGTATATAGTGTAGGGTGTAGAGTGTAGGGTATAGAGTGTAGAGTGTATGGTATAGAGTGTAGGGGATAGAGTGTATGGTATAGAGTGTATGGTATAGAGTGTATGGTATAGATTGTAGGGTATAGAGTGTAGGTTATCGAGTGTAGAGTGTAGGGTATAGAGTGTAGAGTGTAGGGTATAGAGTGTAGGGTAGAGTGTAGGGTATAGAATGTAGGGTATAGAGTGTAGAGTGTTGAGTGTAGGGTATAGAGTGTAGGGTATAGGGTGTAGGGTATAGAGTGTAGGGTGTAGAGTGTAGGGTATAGAGTGTAGGGTATAGAGTGTAGGGTATAGAGTGTAAGGTATAGCGTGTAGGGTATAGAGTGAAGGGTATAGAGTGTAGGGTATAGAGTGTAGGGTATAAAGTGTAGAGTGTAGGGTGTAGAGTGTAGAGTGTAGGGTATAGAGTGGAGGGTATAGAGTGTAGGGTATAGAATGTAGGGTATAAAGTGTAGAGTGTAGGGTATAGAGTGTAGGGTATAGAGTGTAGAGTGTAGGGTATAGAGTGTAGGGTATAGAGTGTAGGGTATAGAGTGTATGGTATAGAGTGTAGGGTATAGAGTGTAGGGTATAAAGTGTAGAGTGTAGGGTATAGAGTGTAGGGTATAGAGTGTAGGGTATAGAGTGTAGGGTATAGAGTGTAGGGTATAGAGTGTAGAGTGTAGGGTATAGAGTGTAGGGTATAGAGTGTAGGGTATAGAGTGTAGGGTATAAAGTGTAGAGTGTAGGGTATAGAGTGTAGGGTGTAGGGTATAGAGTGTAGGGTATAGAGTGTATGGTATAGAGTGTAGGGTATAGAGTGTAGAGTGTAGGGTATAGAATGTAGGGTATACTGTGTAGAGTGTAGGGTATAGAGTGTAAGGTATAGAGGGTAGTGCATAGAGTGTATGGTGTAGAGTGTAGGGTATAGAGTGTAGGGTATAGAGTGTAGGGTATAGAGTGTATGGTATAGAGTTTAGGGTATAGAGTGTAGGGTATAGAGTGTAAGCTATAAAGTGTAGGGTGTAGCGTGTAGGGTATGGAGTGTAGGGTATAGAGTGTAGGGTATAGAGTGTAGGGTATAGAGTGTAGAGTGTAGGGTATAGAGTGTAGGGTATAGAGTGTAGAGTGTAGGGTATAGAGTGTAGGGTTTAGAGAGTAGGGTATAGAGTGTAGAGTGTAGGGTATAGAGTGTAGAGTGTAGGGTATAGAGTGTAGGGTATAGAGTGTAGAGTGTAGGGTATAGAGTGTAGGGTTTAGAGAGTTGGGTATAGAGTGTAGAATGTAGGGTATAGAGTATAGAGTGTAGGGTATAGAGTGTAGGGTATAGAGTGTAGAGTGTAGGGTATAGAGTGTAGGGTATAGAGTGTAGAGTGTAGGGTTTAGAGTGTAGTGTATAGATTGTAGGGTATAGAGTGTAGATTGTAGGGTATACAGTGTAGGGTATAGAGTGTATGGAATAGAGTGTAGAGAGTAGGGTATAGAGTGTATAGTGTAGGGTATAGAGTGTAGGGTATAGAGTGTATGGTATAGAGTGTAGGGAATAGAGTGTAGGCTATAGAGTGTATGATATAGAGTGTAGGGTATAGAGAGTATGGTATAGAGTGTAGGGTATAGAGTGTAGGGTATATTGTGTAGGGTATAGAGTGTATGGTATAGAGTGTATGGTATAGATTGTAGGGTATAGAGTGTAGGGTATAGAGTGTAGAGTGTAGGGTATAGAGTGTAGAGTGTAGGGTATAGAGTGTAGGGTATAGAGTGTAGAGTGTAGGGTATAGAGTGTAGGGTATAGAGTGTAGACTGTATGGTATAGAGTGCAGGGGATAGAGTGTAGAGTGTGAGGTATAGAGTGTAGGGTATAGAGTGTATGGTATAGCGTGTATGATATAGATTGTAGGGTATAGAGTGTAGGGTATAGAGTGTAGAGTGTAGGGTATAGAGTGTAGAGTGTAGGGTATAGAGTGTAGGGTATAGAGTGTAGGGTATAGATTGTAGGGTATAGAGTGTAGGGTATAGAGTGTAGAGTGTAGGGTATAGAGTGTAGAGTGTAGGGTATAGAGTGTAGGGTATAGAGTGTAGAGTGTAGGGTATAGAGTGTAGGGTATAGAGTGTAGAGTGTATGGTATAGAGTGCAGGGGATATAGTGTAGAGTGTGAGGTATAGAGTGTAGGGTACAGAGTGTATGGTATAGAGTGTAGGGTATAGAGTGTATGGTACAGAGTGTAGCGTATAGAGTGTAGAGTGTAGGGTATAGAGTGTAGGTTGTAGAGTGTATGTTATAGAGTGTATGGTATAGATTGTAGGGTATAGAGTGTAGGGTATAGAGTGTAGAGTGTAGGGTATAGAGTGTAGAGTGTAGGGTATAGAGTGTAGAGTGTAGGGTATAGAGTGTAGGGTATAGAGTGTAGAGTGTAGGATATAGAGTGTAGGGTATAGAGTGTAGAGTGTGTGTTATAGAGTGCAGGGGATAGAGTGTAGAGTGTGAGGTATAGAGTGTAGGGTATAGAGTGTATGGTATAGAGTGTATGGTATAGATTGTAGGGTATAGAGTGTAGGGTATAGAGTGTAGAGTGTAGGGTATATAGTGTAGTGTGTAGGGTATAGAGTGTATGGTATAGAGTGTATGGTATAGATTGTAGGGTATAGAGTGTAGGGTATAGAGTGTAGAGTGTAGAGTATAGAGTGTAGAGTGTAGGGTATAGAGTGTAGGGTATAGAGTGTAGAGTGTAGGGTATAGAGTGTAGAGTATAGAGTGTAGAGTGTATGGTATAGAGTGCAGGGGATAGAGTGTAGAGTGTAGGGTATAGAGTGTAGGGTATAGAGTGTAGAGTGTAGGGTATAGAGTGTAGGGTTTAGAGAGTAGGGTATAGAGTGTAGAGTGTAGGGTATAGAGTGTAGAGTGTAGGGTATAGAGTGTAGGGTATAGAGTGTAGGGTATAGAGTGTAGAGTGTAGGGTATAGAGTGTAGGGTATAGAGTGTATGGTATAGAGTGTATGGTATAGATTGTAGGGTATAGAGTGTAGGGTATAGAGTGTAGAGTGTAGGGTATAGAGTGTAGGGTATAGAGTGTAGAGTGTAGGGTATAGAGTGTAGGGTATAGAGTGTAGAGTGTATGGTATAGAGTGCAGGGGATATAGTGTAGAGTGTAGGGTATAGAGTGTATGGTATAGATTGTATGGTATAGATTGTAGGGTATAGAGTGTAGGGTATAGAGTGTAGAGTGTAGAGTATAGAGTGTAGAGTGTAGGGTATAGAGTGTAGGGTATAGAGTGTAGAGTGTAGGGTATAGAGTGTAGAGTATAGAGTGTAGAGTGTATGGTATAGAGTGCAGGGGATAGAGTGTAGAGTGTAGGGTATAGAGTGTAGGGTATAGAGTGTAGAGTGTAGGGTATAGAGTGTAGGGTTTAGAGAGTAGGGTATAGAGTGTAGAGTGTAGGGTATAGAGTGTAGAGTGTAGGGTATAGAGTGTAGGGTATAGAGTGTAGGGTATAGAGTGTAGAGTGTAGGGTATAGAGTGTAGGGTATAGAGTGTATGGTATAGAGTGTATGGTATAGATTGTAGGGTATAGAGTGTAGGGTATAGAGTGTAGAGTGTAGGGTATAGAGTGTAGGGTATAGAGTGTAGAGTGTAGGGTATAGAGTGTAGGGTATAGAGTGTATGGTATAGATTGTAGGGTATAGAGTGTAGGGTATAGAGTGTAGAGTGTAGGGTATAGAGTGTAGGGTATAGAGTGTAGAGTGTAGGGTATAGAGTGTAGGGTATAGAGTGTAGAGTGTATGGTATAGAGTGCAGGGGATATAGTGTAGAGTGTAGGGTATAGAGTGTATGGTATAGAGTGTATGGTATAGATTGTAGGGTATAGAGTGTAGGGTATAGAGTGTAGAGTGTAGGGTATAGAGTGTAGGGTATAGAGTGTAGAGTGTAGGGTATAGAGTGTAGGGTATAGAGTGTAGACTGTATGGTATAGAGTGCAGGGGATAGAGTGTAGAGTGTAGGGTATAGAGTGTAGGGTATAGAGTTTAGGGTATAGAGTGTATGGTATAGAGTGTAGGGTATAGAGTGTAGAGTGTAGGGTATAGAGTGTAGGGTATAGAGTGTATGGTATAGAGTGTAGGGTATAGAGTGTAGAGTGTAGGGAATAGAGTGTAGGGTATACTGTGTAGAGTGTAGGGTATAGAGTGTAAGGTATAGAGGGTAGTGCATAGAGTGTATGGTGTAGAGTGTAGGGTATAGAGTGTAGGGTATAGAGTGTATGGTATAGAGTTTAGGGTATAGAGTGTAGGGTATAGAGTGTAAGCTATAAAGTGTAGGGCGTAGCGTGTAGGGTATGGAGTGTAGGGTATAGAGTGTAGGGTATAGAGTGTAGGGTATAGAGTGTAGAGTGTAGGGTATAGAGTGTAGGGTATAGAGTGTAGAGTGTAGGGTATAGAGTGTAGGGTTTAGAGAGTAGGGTATAGAGTGTAGAGTGTAGGGTATAGAGTGTAGAGTGTAGGGTATAGAGTGTAGGGTATAGAGTGTAGAGTGTAGGGTTTAGAGAGTTGGGTATAGAGTGTAGAGTGTAGGGTATAGAGTATAGAGTGTAGGGTATAGAGTGTAGGGTATAGAGTGTAGAGTGTAGGGTATAGAGTGTAGGGTATAGAGTGTAGAGTGTAGGGTTTAGAGTGTAGTGTATAGATTGTAGGGTATAGAGTGTAGATTGTAGGGTATAGAGTGTAGGGTATAGAGTGTATGGTATAGAGTGTAGAGAGTAGGGTATAGAGTGTATAGTGTAGGGTATAGAGTGTAGGGTATAGAGTGTATGGTATAGAGTGTAGGGAATAGAGTGTAGGCTATAGAGTGTATGATATAGAGTGTAGGGTATAGAGAGTATGGTATAGAGTGTAGGGTATAGAGTGTAGGGTATATTGTGTAGGGTATAGAGTGTATGGTATAGAGTGTATGGTATAGATTGTAGGGTATAGAGTGTAGGGTATAGAGTGTAGAGTGTAGGGTATAGAGTGTAGAGTGTAGGGTATAGAGTGTAGGGTATAGAGTGTAGAGTGTAGGGTATAGATTGTAGGGTATAGAGTGTAGACTGTATGGTATAGAGTGCAGGGGATAGAGTGTAGAGTGTGAGGTATAGAGTGTAGGGTATAGAGTGTATGGTATAGCGTGTATGGTATAGATTGTAGGGTATAGAGTGTAGGGTATAGAATGTAGAGTGTAGGGTATAGAGTGTAGAGTGTAGGGTATAGAGTGTAGGGTATAGAGTGTAGGGTATAGATTGTAGGGTATAGAGTGTAGGGTATAGAGTGTAGAGTGTAGGGTATAAAGTGTAGAGTGTAGGGTATAGAGTGTAGGGTATAGAGTGTAGAGTGTAGGGTATAGAGTGTAGGGTATAGAGTGTAGAGTGTATGGTATAGAGTGCAGGGGATATAGTGTAGAGTGTGAGGTATAGAGTGTAGGGTACAGAGTGTATGGTATAGAGTGTAGGGTATAGAGTGTATGGTACAGAGTGTAGCGTATAGAGTGTAGAGTGTAGGGTATAGAGTGTAGGTTGTAGAGTGTATGGTATAGAGTGTATGGTATAGATTGTAGGGTATAGAGTGTAGGGTATAGAGTGTAGAGTGTAGGGTATAGAGTGTAGAGTGTAGGGTATAGAGTGTAGGGTATAGAGTGTAGAGTGTAGGATATAGAGTGTAGGGTATAGAGTGTAGAGTGTGTGTTATAGAGTGCAGGGGATAGAGTGTAGAGTGTGAGGTATAGAGTGTAGGGTATAGAGTGTATGGTATAGAGTGTATGGTATAGATTGTAGGGTATAGAGTGTAGGGTATAGAGTGTAGAGTGTAGGGTATAGAGTGTAGGGTTTAGAGTGTAGGGTATAGAGTGTAGGGTATAGATTGTAGGGTATAGAGTGTAGAGTGTAGGGTATAGAGTGTAGGGTATAGAGTGTATGGTATAGAGTGTAGGGTATAGAGTGTAGAGTGTAGGGTATAGAGTGTAGGGTATACTGTGTAGAGTGTAGGGTATAGAGTGTAAGGTATAGAGGGTAGTGCATAGAGTGTATGGTGTAGAGTGTAGGGTATAGAGTGTAGGGTATAGAGTGTATGGTATAGAGTTTAGGGTATAGAGTGTAGGGTATAGAGTGTAAGCTATAAAGTGTAGGGTGTAGCGTGTAGGGTATGGAGTGTAGGGTATAGAGTGTAGGGTATAGAGTGTAGGGTATAGAGTGTAGAGTGTAGGGTATAGAGTGTAGGGTATAGAGTGTAGAGTGTAGGGTATAGAGTGTAGAGAGTAGGGTATAGAGTGTAGGGTATAGAGTGTAGAGTGTAGGGATTAGAGAGTTGGGTATAGAGTGTAGAGTGTAGGGTATAGAGTATAGAGTGTAGGGTATAGAGTGTAGGGTATAGAGTGTAGAGTGTAGGGTATAGAGTGTAGGGTATAGAGTGTAGAGTGTAGGGTTTAGAGTGTAGTGTATAGATTGTAGGGTATAGAGTGTAGATTGTAGGGTATAGAGTGTAGGGTATAGAGTGTATGGTATAGAGTGTAGAGAGTAGGGTATAGAGTGTATAGTGTAGGGTATAGAGTGTAGGGTATAGAGTGTATGGTATAGAGTGTAGGGAATAGAGTGTAGGCTATAGAGTGTATGATATAGAGTGTAGGGTATAGAGAGTATGGTATAGAGTGTAGGGTATAGAGTGTAGGGTATATTGTGTAGGGTATAGAGTGTATGGTATAGAGTGTATGGTATAGATTGTAGGGTATAGAGTGTAGGATATAGAGTGTAGAGTGTAGGGTATAGAGTGTAGAGTGTAGGGTATAGAGTGTATGGTATAGAGTGTAGAGTGTAGGGTATAGATTGTAGGGTATAGAGTGTAGACTGTATGGTATAGAGTGCAGGGGATAGAGTGTAGAGTGTGAGGTATAGAGTGTAGGGTATAGAGTGTATGGTATAGCGTGTATGGTATAGATTGTAGGGTATAGAGTGTAGGGTATAGAGTGTAGAGTGTAGGGTATAGAGTGTAGAGTGTAGGGTATAGAGTGTAGGGTATAGAGTGTAGGGTATAGATTGTAGGGTATAGAGTGTAGGGTATAGAGTGTAGGGTGTAGGGTATAAAGTGTAGAGTGTAGGGTATAGAGTGTAGGGTATAGAGTGTAGAGTGTAGGGTATAGAGTGTAGGGTATAGAGTGTAGAGTGTATGGTATAGAGTGCAGGGGATATAGTGTAGAGTGTGAGGTATAGAGTGTAGGGTACAGAGTGTATGGTATAGAGTGTAGGGTATAGAGTGTATGGTACAGAGTGTAGCGTATAGAGTGTAGAGTGTAGGGTATAGAGTGTAGGTTGTAGAGTGTATGGTATAGAGTGTATGGTATAGATTGTAGGGTATAGAGTGTAGGGTATAGAGTGTAGAGTGTAGGGTATAGAGTGTAGAGTGTAGGGTATAGAGTGTAGGGTATAGAGTGTAGAGTGTAGGATATAGAGTGTAGGGTATAGAGTGTGGGGTGTGTGTTATAGAGTGCAGGGGATAGAGTGTAGAGTGTGAGGTATAGAGTGTAGGGTATAGAGTGTATGGTATAGAGTGTATGGTATAGATTGTAGGGTATAGAGTGTAGGGTATAGAGTGTAGAGTGTAGGGTATAGAGTGTAGAGTGTAGGGTATAGAGTGTATGGTATAGAGTGTATGGTATAGATTGTAGGGTATAGAGTGTAGGGTATAGAGTGTAGAGTGTAGAGTATAGAGTGTAGAGTGTAGGGTATAGAGTGTAGGGTATAGAGTGTAGAGTGTAGGGTATAGAGTGTAGAGTATAGAGTGTAGAGTGTATGGTATAGAGTGCAGGGGATAGAGTGTAGAGTGTAGGGTATAGAGTGTAGGGTATAGAGTGTAGAGTGTAGGGTATAGAGTGTAGGGTTTAGAGAGTAGGGTATAGAGTGTATAGTGTAGGGTATAGAGTGTAGGGTATAGAGTGTATGGTATAGAGTGTAGGGAATAGAGTGTAGGCTATAGAGTGTATGATATAGAGTGTAGGGTATAGAGTGTATGGTATAGAGTGTAGGGTATAGATTGTAGGGTATAGAGTGTAGGGTATAGAGTGTATGGTATAGAGTGTATGGTATAGATTGTAGGGTATAGAGTGTAGGGTATAGAGTGTAGAGTGTAGGGTATAGAGTGTAGAGTGTAGGGTATAGAGTGTAGGGTATAGAGTGTAGAGTGTAGGGTATAGAGTGTAGGGTATAGAGTGTAGAGTGTATGGTATAGAGTGCAGGGGATAGAGTGTAGAGTGTGAGATATAGAGTGTAGGGTATAGAGTGTATGGTATAGCGTGTATGGTATAGATTGTAGGGTATAGAGTGTAGGGTATACAGTGTAGAGTGTAGGGTATAGAGTGTAGAGTGTAGGGTATAGAGTGTAGGGTATAGAGTGTAGGGTATAGAGTGTAGAGTGTAGGGTATAGAGTGTAGGGTATAGAGTGTATGGTATAGAGTGTATGGTATAGATTGTAGGGTATAGAGTGTAGGGTATAGAGTGTAGAGTGTAGGGTATAGAGTGTAGAGTGTAGGGTATAGAGTGTAGGGTATAGAATGTAGATTGTAGGGTATAGAGTGTAGGGTATAGAGTGTAGAGTGTATGGTATAGAGTGCAGGGGATATAGTGTAGAGTGTGAGGTATAGAGTGTAGGGTACAGAGTGTATGGTATAGAGTGTAGGGTATAGAGTGTAGGGTACAGAGTGTAGTGTATAGAGTGTAGAGTGTAGGGTATAGAGTGTAGGTTGTAGAGTGTATGGTATAGAGTGTATGGTATAGATTGTAGGGTATAGAGTGTAGGGTATAGAGTGTAGAGTGTAGGGTATAGAGTGTAGAGTGTAGGGTATAGAGTGTAGGGTATAGAGTGTAGAGTGTAGGATATAGAGTGTAGGGTATAGAGTGTAGAGTGTGTGTTATAGAGTGCAGGGGATAGAGTGTAGAGTGTGAGGTATAGAGTGTAGGGTATAGAGTGTATGGTATAGAGTGTATGGTATAGATTGTAGGGTATAGAGTGTAGGGTATAGAGTGTAGAGTGTAGGGTATAGAGTGTAGAGTGTAGGGTATAGAGTGTAGGGTATAGAGTGTAGGGTATAGAGTGTAGAGTATAGAGTGTAGAGTGTATGGTATAGAGTGCAGGGGATAGAGTGTAGAGTGTATGGTATAGAGTGTATGGTATAGAGTGTAGAGTGTAGGGTATAGAGTGTAGGGTTTAGAGAGTAGGGTATAGAGTGTAGAGTGTAGGGTATAGAGTGTAGAGTGTAGGGTATAGAGTGTAGGGTATAGAGTGTAGAGTGTAGGGTATAGAGTGTAGTGTTTAGATAGTTGGGTATAGAGTGTAGAGTGTAGGGTATAGAGTGTAGGGTATAGAGTGTAGGGTATAGAGTGTAGAGTGTAGGGTATAAAGTGTAGAGAGTAGGGTGTAGAGTGTAGGGTATAGAGTGTAGGTTATAGAGTGTAGGGTATAGATTGTAGATTGTAGGGTGTAGATTGTAGGTTATAGAGTGTAGAGTGTAGGGTATAAAGTGTAGAGAGTAGGGTATAGAGTGTAGGTTATAGAGTGTAGGGTATAGAGTGTAGGGTGTAGAGTGTAGGGTATAGAGTGTAAGGTATAGAGTGTACGGTATAAAGTGTATGTTATAGAGTGTAGGGTATAGAGTGTAGAGTGTAGGGTATAGAGTGTAGGGTATAGAGTGTAGGGTATAGAGTGTATGGTATAGAGTGTAGGGTATAGAGTGTATAGTGTAGGGTACAGAGTGTAGGGTTTAGAGTGTAGGGTATAGAGTGTAGGGTATAGATTGTAGGGTATAGAGTGTAGAGTGTAGGGTATAGAGTGTAGAGTGTAGGGTATAGAGTGTATATTGTAGGGTAAAAAGTGTAGGGTATAGAGAGTATGGTATAGAGTGTAGGGAATAGAGTGTAGAGTGTAGGGAATAGAGTGTAGAGTGTAGGGTATAGAGTGTAGGGTATAGAGTGTAGAGTGTAGGGTATAAAGTGTAGAGAGTAGGGTAAAGAGTGTAGGGTGTAGAGTGTAGGTTATAGAGTGTAGGGTATAGAGTGTAGAGTGTAGGGTATAGAGTGTATGGTATAGAGTGTATGGTATAGATTGTAGGGTATAGAGTGTAGGGTATAGAGTGTAGAGTGTAGGGTATAGAGTGTAGAGTGTAGGGTATAGAGTGTAGGGTATAGAGTGTAGGGTATAGAGTGTAGAGTATAGAGTGTAGAGTGTATGGTATAGAGTGCAGGGGATAGAGTGTAGAGTGTAGGGTATAGAGTGTATGGTATAGAGTGTAGAGTGTAGGGTATAGAGTGTAGGGTTTAGAGAGTAGGGTATAGAGTGTAGAGTGTAGGGTATAGAGTGTAGAGTGTAGGGTATAGAGTGTAGGGTATAGAGTGTAGAGTGTAGGGTATAGAGTGTAGTGTTTAGATAGTTGGGTATAGAGTGTAGAGTGTAGGGTATAGAGTGTAGGGTATAGAGTGTAGGGTATAGAGTGTAGAGTGAAGGGTATAAAGTGTAGAGAGTAGGGTGTAGAGTGTAGCGTATAGAGTGTAGGTTATAGAGTGTAGGGTATAGATTGTAGATTGTAGGGTGTAGATTGTAGGTTATAGAGTGTAGAGTGTAGGGTATAAAGTGTAGAGAGTAGGGTATAGAGTGTAGGTTATAGAGTGTAGGGTATAGAGTGTAGGGTGTAGAGTGTAGGGTATAGAGTGTAAGGTATAGAGTGTACGGTATAAAGTGTATGTTATAGAGTGTAGGGTATAGAGTGTAGAGTGTAGGGTATAGAGTGTAGGGTATAGAGTGTAGGGTATAGAGTGTATGGTATAGAGTGTAGGGTATAGAGTGTATAGTGTAGGGTACAGAGTGTAGGGTTTAGAGTGTAGGGTATAGAGTGTAGGGTATAGATTGTAGGGTATAGAGTGTAGAGTGTAGGGTATAGAGTGTAGGGTATAGAGTGTAGAGTGTAGGGTATAGAGTGTATATTGTAGGGTAAAAAGTGTAGGGTATAGAGAGTATGGTATAGAGTGTAGGGAATAGAGTGTAGAGTGTAGGGAATAGAGTGTAGAGTGTAGGGTATAGACTGTAGGGTATAGAGTGTAGAGTGTAGGGTATAAAGTGTAGAGAGTAGGGTAAAGAGTGTAGGGTGTAGAGTGTAGGTTATAGAGTGTAGGGTATAGAGTGTAGAGTGTAGGGTGTAGAGTGTAGGGTATAGAGTGTAAGGTATAGAGTGTAGGGTATAAAGTGTACGGTATAGAGTGTAGGGTATAGATTGTAGGGTATAGAGTGTAGATTGTAGGGTATAGAGTCTATGGTATAGAGTGTAGAGTGTAGGGTATAGAGTGTATAGTGTAGGGTAAAGAGTGTAGGGTATAGAGTGTATGGTATAGAGTGTAGGGAATAGAGTGTAGAGTGTAGGGTATAGAGTGTATGGTATAGAGTGTAGGGTATAGAGTGTAGAGTGTAGGGTATAGAGTGTAGGGTACAGAGTGTAGGGTATAGAGTGTAGAGTGTAGGGATTAGAGTGTAGGGTATAGAGTGTAGGGTATATAGTGTAGAATGTACGGTATAGAGTGTATTGTATAGAGTATAGAGTGTAGGGTATAGAGTATAGAGTGTAGGGTATAGAGTGTAAGGTATAGAGTGTAAAGTGTAGAGTGTATGGTATAGAGTGTAGAGTGTAGGGTATAGAGTGTAGGGTATAGAGTGTATGGAATAGAGTGTAGGGTATAGAGTGTTGAGTGTAGGGTATAGAGTGTAGGGTATAGAGCGTAGGGTGTATTGTATAGAGTGTAGGGTATAGAGTGTAGGGTATAGAGTTTAGAGTGTAGGGTACAGGGTGTATGGTATAGAGTGTAGGGTGTATGGTATAGAGTGCAGGGGATAGAGTGTAGAGTGTGAGGTATAGAGTGTAGGGTATAGAGTGTATGGTATAGAGTTTATGGTATAGATTGTAATGTATAGAGTGTAGGGTATAGAGTGTAGAGTGTAGGGTATAGAGTGTAGAGTGTAGGGTATAGAGTGTAGGGTATAGAGGATATGATATAGAGTGTATGGTATAGAGTGTATGATATAGAGTGTACGGTATAGAGTGTAGGGTATAGAGTGTAGAGTGTAGAGTATAGAGTGTAGGGTATAGAGTGTAGGGTATAGAGTGTAGGGTGTAGAGTTTAGGGTATAGAGTGTAGCGTGTAGGGTATAGAGTGTATGGTATAGAGTGTAGAGTGTAGGGTATAGAGTGTATGGTATAGAGTGTAGGGTGTAGAATGTATGTTATAGAGTGTAGGGTATAGAGTGTATGGTATGGAGATTAGAGTGTAGGGCATATAGTGTATGGTATAGAGTGTATGGTATAGAGTGTAGGGTATAGAGTGTAGAGTGTAGGGTATAGAGTGTATGGTATAGAGTGTAGGGTATAGAGTGTAGGGTATAGAGTGTAGGATATAGCGTGTAGGGTATAGAGTGTAGGGTATAGATTGTAGGGTATAGAGTGTAGGGTATAAAGTGTAGAGTGTAGGGTATAGAGTGAATGGTATAGAGTGTAGAGTGTATGGTATAGAGTGTATGGTATAGAGTGTAGGATGTAGAATGTATGTTATAGAGTGTAGGGTATAGAGTGTATGGTATGGAGATTAGAGTGTAGGGCATAGAGTGTAGGGTATAGAGTGTATGGTATAGAGTGTAGGGTATAGAGTGTAGAGTGTAGGGTATAGAGTGTAGGGTATAGAGTGTAGGATATAGAGTGTATGGTATAGAGTGTAGGTTATAGAGTGTAGAGTGTAGGGTATAGAGTGTAGGGTATAGAGTGTATTGTAAAGAGTGTAAAGTATAGATTGTAAGGTATAGAGTGTATAGCGTAGAGTATAGAGTGTAGGGTATAGAGTGTATGGTGTAGAGTGTAGGGTATAGAGTGTATAGTGTAGGGTATAGAGTGTAGAGTGTGGGGTATAGAGTGTATGGTATAGAGTGTATGGTGTAGAGTGTATGGTATAGAGTGTAGGGTATAGAGTGTATGGAATAGAGTGTAGGGTATAGAGTGTAGATTGTAGGGTATAGAGTGTAGGGTGTAGAGTGTAGGGTATAGAGTGTAGGGTATAGATTGTAGGGTATAGAGTGCAGAGTGTAGGGTATAGAGTGTAGGGTATAGAGTGTATGGTATAGAGTGTAGAGTGTAGGGTATAGAGTGTATAGTGTAGGGTATAGAGTGTAGGGTATAGAGTGTATGGTATAGAGTGTAGGGAATAGAGTGTAGAGTGTATGGTATAGAGTGTAGGGTATAGAGTGTAGAGTGTAGGGTATAGAGTGTAGGGTATAGAGTTTAGGGTATAGAGTGTAGGGTGTAGAGTGTAGGGTATAGAGTGTAGGGTATAGAGTGTAGGGTATAGAGTGTAGAGTGTAGGGATTAGAGTGCAGGGTATAGAGTGTAGGGTATAGAGTGTAGAATGCACGATATAGAGTGTAGGGTATAGAGTATAGAGTGTAGGGTATAGAGTGTAAAGTGTAGGGTATAGAGTGTAGAGTGTAGGGTATAGAGTGTAGGGTATAGAGTGTATGGAATAGAGTGTAGGGTATAGAGTGTAGAGTTTAGGGTATAGAGTGTAGGGTATAGAGCGTAGGGTGTAGGGTATAGAGTGTAGGGTATAGAGTGTAGGGTATAGAGTGTAGAGTGTAGGGTATAGAGTGTATGGTATAGAGTGTAGGGTGTAGAGTGTAGGGTATAGAGTGTAGAGTGTAGGGTACAGAGTGTAGAGTGTAGGGTATAGAGTGTAGGGTGTAGAGTGTAGAGTGTAGGGTATAGAAAGTAGGGTATAGAGTGTAAAGTGTATGGTATAGAGTGTAGGGGATAGAGTGTATGGTATAGAGTGTATGGTATAGAGTGTAGGGTAGAGAATGTAGGGTATAGAGTGTAGAGTGTAGGGTATATAGTGTAGGGTGTAGAGTGTAGGGTATAGAGTGTAGAGTGTATGGTATAGAGTGTAGGGGATAGAGTGTATGGTATAGAGTGTATGGTATAGAGTGTATGGTATAGATTGTAGGGTATAGAGTGTAGGTTATCGAGTGTAGAGTGTAGGGTATAGAGTGTAGAGTGTAGGGTATAGAGTGTAGGGTAGAGTGTAGGGTATAGAATGTAGGGTATAGAGTGTAGAGTGTTGAGTGTAGGGTATAGAGTGTAGGGTATAGGGTGTAGGGTATAGAGTGTAGGGTGTAGAGTGTAGGGTATAGAGTGTAGGGTATAGAGTGTAGGGTATAGAGTGTAAGGTATAGCGTGTAGGGTATAGAGTGAAGGGTATAGAGTGTAGGGTATAGAGTGTAGGGTATAAAGTGTAGAGTGTAGGGTGTAGAGTGTAGAGTGTAGGGTATAGAGTGGAGGGTATAGAGTGTAGGGTATAGAATGTAGGGTATAAAGTGTAGAGTGTAGGGTATAGAGTGTAGGGTATAGAGTGTAGAGTGTAGGGTATAGAGTGTAGGGTATAGAGTGTAGGGTATAGAGTGTATGGTATAGAGTGTAGGGTATAGAGTGTAGGGTATAAAGTGTAGAGTGTAGGGTATAGAGTGTAGGGTATAGAGTGTAGGGTATAGAGTGTAGGGTATAGAGTGTAGGGTATAGAGTGTAGAGTGTAGGGTATAGAGTGTAGGGTATAGAGTGTAGGGTATAGAGTGTAGGGTATAAAGTGTAGAGTGTAGGGTATAGAGTGTAGGGTGTAGGGTATAGAGTGTAGGGTATAGAGTGTATGGTATAGAGTGTAGGGTATAGAGTGTAGAGTGTAGGGTATAGAATGTAGGGTATACTGTGTAGAGTGTAGGGTATAGAGTGTAAGGTATAGAGGGTAGTGCATAGAGTGTATGGTGTAGAGTGTAGGGTATAGAGTGTAGGGTATAGAGTGTAGGGTATAGAGTGTATGGTATAGAGTTTAGGGTATAGAGTGTAGGGTATAGAGTGTAAGCTATAAAGTGTAGGGTGTAGCGTGTAGGGTATGGAGTGTAGGGTATAGAGTGTAGGGTATAGAGTGTAGGGTATAGAGTGTAGAGTGTAGGGTATAGAGTGTAGGGTATAGAGTGTAGAGTGTAGGGTATAGAGTGTAGGGTTTAGAGAGTAGGGTATAGAGTGTAGAGTGTAGGGTATAGAGTGTAGAGTGTAGGGTATAGAGTGTAGGGTATAGAGTGTAGAGTGTAGGGTATAGAGTGTAGGGTTTAGAGAGTTGGGTATAGAGTGTAGAATGTAGGGTATAGAGTATAGAGTGTAGGGTATAGAGTGTAGGGTATAGAGTGTAGAGTGTAGGGTATAGAGTGTAGGGTATAGAGTGTAGAGTGTAGGGTTTAGAGTGTAGTGTATAGATTGTAGGGTATAGAGTGTAGATTGTAGGGTATACAGTGTAGGGTATAGAGTGTATGGAATAGAGTGTAGAGAGTAGGGTATAGAGTGTATAGTGTAGGGTATAGAGTGTAGGGTATAGAGTGTATGGTATAGAGTGTAGGGAATAGAGTGTAGGCTATAGAGTGTATGATATAGAGTGTAGGGTATAGAGAGTATGGTATAGAGTGTAGGGTATAGAGTGTAGGGTATATTGTGTAGGGTATAGAGTGTATGGTATAGAGTGTATGGTATAGATTGTAGGGTATAGAGTGTAGGGTATAGAGTGTAGAGTGTAGGGTATAGAGTGTAGAGTGTAGGGTATAGAGTGTAGGGTATAGAGTGTAGAGTGTAGGGTATAGAGTGTAGGGTATAGAGTGTAGACTGTATGGTATAGAGTGCAGGGGATAGAGTGTAGAGTGTGAGGTATAGAGTGTAGGGTATAGAGTGTATGGTATAGCGTGTATGATATAGATTGTAGGGTATAGAGTGTAGGGTATAGAGTGTAGAGTGTAGGGTATAGAGTGTAGAGTGTAGGGTATAGAGTGTAGGGTATAGAGTGTAGGGTATAGATTGTAGGGTATAGAGTGTAGGGTATAGAGTGTAGAGTGTAGGGTATAGAGTGTAGAGTGTAGGGTATAGAGTGTAGGGTATAGAGTGTAGAGTGTAGGGTATAGAGTGTAGGGTATAGAGTGTAGAGTGTATGGTATAGAGTGCAGGGGATATAGTGTAGAGTGTGAGGTATAGAGTGTAGGGTACAGAGTGTATGGTATAGAGTGTAGGGTATAGAGTGTATGGTACAGAGTGTAGCGTATAGAGTGTAGAGTGTAGGGTATAGAGTGTAGGTTGTAGAGTGTATGTTATAGAGTGTATGGTATAGATTGTAGGGTATAGAGTGTAGGGTATAGAGTGTAGAGTGTAGGGTATAGAGTGTAGAGTGTAGGGTATAGAGTGTAGAGTGTAGGGTATAGAGTGTAGGGTATAGAGTGTAGAGTGTAGGATATAGAGTGTAGGGTATAGAGTGTAGAGTGTGTGTTATAGAGTGCAGGGGATAGAGTGTAGAGTGTGAGGTATAGAGTGTAGGGTATAGAGTGTATGGTATAGAGTGTATGGTATAGATTGTAGGGTATAGAGTGTAGGGTATAGAGTGTAGAGTGTAGGGTATATAGTGTAGTGTGTAGGGTATAGAGTGTATGGTATAGAGTGTATGGTATAGATTGTAGGGTATAGAGTGTAGGGTATAGAGTGTAGAGTGTAGAGTATAGAGTGTAGAGTGTAGGGTATAGAGTGTAGGGTATAGAGTGTAGAGTGTAGGGTATAGAGTGTAGAGTATAGAGTGTAGAGTGTATGGTATAGAGTGCAGGGGATAGAGTGTAGAGTGTAGGGTATAGAGTGTAGGGTATAGAGTGTAGAGTGTAGGGTATAGAGTGTAGGGTTTAGAGAGTAGGGTATAGAGTGTAGAGTGTAGGGTATAGAGTGTAGAGTGTAGGGTATAGAGTGTAGGGTATAGAGTGTAGGGTATAGAGTGTAGAGTGTAGGGTATAGAGTGTAGGGTATAGAGTGTATGGTATAGAGTGTATGGTATAGATTGTAGGGTATAGAGTGTAGGGTATAGAGTGTAGAGTGTAGGGTATAGAGTGTAGGGTATAGAGTGTAGAGTGTAGGGTATAGAGTGTAGGGTATAGAGTGTAGAGTGTATGGTATAGAGTGCAGGGGATATAGTGTAGAGTGTAGGGTATAGAGTGTATGGTATAGATTGTATGGTATAGATTGTAGGGTATAGAGTGTAGGGTATAGAGTGTAGAGTGTAGAGTATAGAGTGTAGAGTGTAGGGTATAGAGTGTAGGGTATAGAGTGTAGAGTGTAGGGTATAGAGTGTAGAGTATAGAGTGTAGAGTGTATGGTATAGAGTGCAGGGGATAGAGTGTAGAGTGTAGGGTATAGAGTGTAGGGTATAGAGTGTAGAGTGTAGGGTATAGAGTGTAGGGTTTAGAGAGTAGGGTATAGAGTGTAGAGTGTAGGGTATAGAGTGTAGAGTGTAGGGTATAGAGTGTAGGGTATAGAGTGTAGGGTATAGAGTGTAGAGTGTAGGGTATAGAGTGTAGGGTATAGAGTGTATGGTATAGAGTGTATGGTATAGATTGTAGGGTATAGAGTGTAGGGTATAGAGTGTAGAGTGTAGGGTATAGAGTGTAGGGTATAGAGTGTAGAGTGTAGGGTATAGAGTGTAGGGTATAGAGTGTATGGTATAGATTGTAGGGTATAGAGTGTAGGGTATAGAGTGTAGAGTGTAGGGTATAGAGTGTAGGGTATAGAGTGTAGAGTGTAGGGTATAGAGTGTAGGGTATAGAGTGTAGAGTGTATGGTATAGAGTGCAGGGGATATAGTGTAGAGTGTAGGGTATAGAGTGTATGGTATAGAGTGTATGGTATAGATTGTAGGGTATAGAGTGTAGGGTATAGAGTGTAGAGTGTAGGGTATAGAGTGTAGGGTATAGAGTGTAGAGTGTAGGGTATAGAGTGTAGGGTATAGAGTGTAGAGTGTATGGTATAGAGTGCAGGGGATATAGTGTAGAGTGTAGGGTATAGAGTGTATGGTATAGATTGTATGGTATAGATTGTAGGGTATAGAGTGTAGGGTATAGAGTGTAGAGTGTAGAGTATAGAGTGTAGAGTGTAGGGTATAGAGTGTAGGGTATAGAGTGTAGAGTGTAGGGTATAGAGTGTAGAGTATAGAGTGTAGAGTGTATGGTATAGAGTGCAGGGGATAGAGTGTAGAGTGTAGGGTATAGAGTGTAGGGTATAGAGTGTAGAGTGTAGGGTATAGAGTGTAGGGTTTAGAGAGTAGGGTATAGAGTGTAGAGTGTAGGGTATAGAGTGTAGAGTGTAGGGTATAGAGTGTAGGGTATAGAGTGTAGGGTATAGAGTGTAGAGTGTAGGGTATAGAGTGTAGGGTATAGAGTGTATGGTATAGAGTGTATGGTATAGATTGTAGGGTATAGAGTGTAGGGTATAGAGTGTAGAGTGTAGGGTATAGAGTGTAGGGTATAGAGTGTAGAGTGTAGGGTATAGAGTGTAGGGTATAGAGTGTATGGTATAGATTGTAGGGTATAGAGTGTAGGGTATAGAGTGTAGAGTGTAGGGTATAGAGTGTAGGGTATAGAGTGTAGAGTGTAGGGTATAGAGTGTAGGGTATAGAGTGTAGACTGTATGGTATAGAGTGCAGGGGATATAGTGTAGAGTGTAGGGTATAGAGTGTATGGTATAGAGTGTATGGTATAGATTGTAGGGTATAGAGTGTAGGGTATAGAGTGTAGAGTGTAGAGTATAGAGTGTAGAGTGTAGGGTATAGAGTGTAGGGTATAGAGTGTAGAGTGTAGGGTATAGAGTGTAGAGTATAGAGTGTAGAGTGTATGGTATAGAGTGCAGGGGATAGAGTGTAGAGTGTAGGGTATAGAGTGTAGGGTATAGAGTGTAGAGTGTAGGGTATAGAGTGTAGGGTTTAGAGAGTAGGGTATAGAGTGTAGAGTGTAGGGTATAGAGTGTAGAGTGTAGGGTATAGAGTGTAGGGTATAGAGTGTAGGGTATAGAGTGTAGAGTGTAGGGTATAGAGTGTAGGGTATAGAGTGTATGGTATAGAGTGTATGGTATAGATTGTAGGGTATAGAGTGTAGGGTATAGAGTGTAGAGTGTAGGGTATAGAGTGTAGGGTATAGAGTGTAGAGTGTAGGGTATAGAGTGTAGGGTATAGAGTGTAGAGTGTATGGTATAGAGTGCAGGGGATATAGTGTAGAGTGTGAGTTATAGAGTGTATGGTACAGAGTGTATGGTATAGAGTGTAGGGTATAGAGTGTAGGGTACAGAGTGTAGTGTATAGAGTGTAGAGTGTAGGGTATAGAGTGTAGGTTGTAGAGTGTATGGTATAGAGTGTATGGTATAGATTGTAGGGTATAGACTACACTCTATACCCTACACTCTATACCCTACACTCTACACTCTATACCCTACACTCTATACCCTACACTCTATACTCTATACCCTACACTCTACACTCTATACCCAACTCTCTAAACCCTACACTCTATACCCTACACTCTACACTCTATACCCTACACTCTATACCCTACACTCTACACTCTATACCCTACACTCTACACTCTATACCCTACTCTCTAAACCCTACACTTTATACCCTACACTCTACACTCTATACCCTACACTCTATACCCTACACTCTACACTTTATACCCTACACTCTATACCCTACACTCTATACCCTTCACTCTATACCCTACACGCTATACCCTACACTCTATACCCTACACTCTATACCCTACACTCTATACCCTACACTCTACACCCTACACTCTATACCCTACACCCTATACCCTACACTCTATACCCTACACTCAACACTCTACACTCTATACCCTACACTCTATACCCTACACTCTACCCTACACTCTATACCCTACACTCTACACTCTATACCCTACACTCTACACTCGATACCCTACACTCTATACCCTACAATCTATACCATACACTCTATACCATACACTCTATACCATACACTCTATCCCCTACACTCTATACCATACACTCTACACTCTATACCCTACACTCTACACCCTACACTATATACCCTACACTCTACACTCTATACCCTACATTCTCTACCCTACACTCTATACCATACACTCTATACCATACACTCTATCCCCTACACTCTATACCATACACTTTACACTCTATACCCTACTTTCTATACCCTACACTCTACACTCTACACCCTACACTCTATACCCTACACTCTACACTCTGTACCCTACACTCTACACTCTATACCCTACACTCTACACCCTACACTCTATACCATACACTCTATACCCTACACTCTACACTCTATACCCTACACTCTATACCCTACACTCTATACCCTACACCCTACGCTCTATACCCTACACTCTATACCCTAAACTCTACACTCTATACCCTACACTCTATTCCATACACTCTATACCCTACACTCTATACCCTACACTCTACACTCTATACCCTACACTCTACACTTTACACTCTATACCCTACACTCTATACTCTATACCCTACACTCTATATCGTGCATTCTACACTCTATACCCTACACTCTATACCCTGCACTCTAATCCCTACACTCTACACTCTATACCCTACACTCTATACCCTACACTCTATACCCTACACTCTACACCCTACACTCTATACCCTACACTCTATACCCTACACTCTACACTCTATACCCTACACTCTATACCATACACTCTACACTCTATTCCCTACACTCTATACCATACACTCTATACCCTACACTCTATACCCTACACTATACACTCTATACCCTACACTCTACACTCTATACCATACACTCTATACCCTACACTCTATACCCTACACTCTGCACTCTATACCCTACAATCTATACCCTACACTCTATACCCTACACTCTACACCCTACACTCTATACCCTACAATCTACACTCTATACCCTACACTCTATTCCATACACTCTATACCCTACACTCTATACCATACACTCTACACCATACACTCTATACCATACACTCTATACCCCACACTCTACACTCTATACCCTACACTCTATACCCTACACTATACACTCTATACCCTACACTCTACACCATACACTCTATACCCTACACTCTATACTCTACGCTATACACTCTATACCTTACAATCTATACCTTACACTCTTTACAATACACTCTATACCCTACACTCTATACCCTACACTCTACACTCTATAACCTACACTCTATACCATACACTCTATATCCTACACTCTATACCCTACACTCTATACCCTACACTCTACACTCTATACCCTACACTCTATACCATACACTCTATACCCTACACTCTATGCCCTACACTCTAATCTCCATACCATACACTCTATACCCTACACTCTATAACATACATTCTACACCCTACACTCTATACCATACACTCTATACCATACACTCTACACTCTATACCATTCACTCTATACCCTACACTCTACACTTTATACCCTACACTCTATACCCTACAATCTATACCCTACACTCTATACCCTACACGCTATATCCTACACTCTATACCCTACACTCTATACCCTACACTCTACACTCTATACCCTACACTCTATACCATACACTCTATACCCTACACTCTACACTCTATACCCTACACTCTATACCATACACTCTATACCATACACTATATGCCCTACACTCTAATCTCCATACCATACACTCTATACCCTACACTCTATAACATACATTCTACACCCTACACTCTATACCATACACTCTATACCCTACACTCTACACTCTATACCATACACTCTATACCCTACACGCTACACTCTATACCCTAAACTCTACACCCTACACTCTATACCCTACACTCTATACCCTACACTCTATACCCTACACTCTATACCCTACACTCTACACTCTATACCCTACACTCTATACCGTACACTCTATACCATACACTCTATACCATACACTCTATATCATACCCTCTATACCCTACACTCTATACCCTACACTCTACACTCTATACCCTACACTCTACACTCTATACCCTACACTCTATACATTACAATCTATACCATAAACTCTATACCATACACTCTATACCCTACACTCTATACCTCACACTCTACACTCTATCCCCTGCACTCTATACCATACACCCTACACTCTATACCATACACCCTGTACCCTACACTCTAAACTCTATACCCTACACTATATACCCTACACTCTATACCCTACACCCTACGCTCTATACCCTACACTCTATACCCTACACTCAACACTCTATACCCTACACTCTATTCCATACACTCTATACCCTACACTCTATACCCTACACTCTACACTCTATACCATACACTCTACACTTTACACTCTATACCTTACACTCTATACCCTACACTCTATACTCTATACCCTACACTCTATACTCTATACAATACACTCTATACCGTACATTCTACACTATATACCCTACACTCTATACCCTACACTCTAATCCCTACACTCTACACTCTATACCCTACACTCTATACCCTACACTCTATACCCTACACTCTACACTCTATACCCTACACTCTATACCATACACTCTATACCCTACACTCTACACTCTATTCCCTACACTCTATACCATACACTCTATACCCTACACTCTTTACCCTACACTATACACTCTATACCCTACACTCTACACTCTATACCATAGACTCTATACCCTACAATCTACACTCTATACCCTACAATCTATACCCTACACTCTATACCGTACACTTTATACCCTACACTCTATACCTTACACTCTATACCCTACACTCTACACCCTACACTCTACACTCTATACCCTACACTCTATAACCTACACTCTGCACCCTACACTCTTTACCCTACTCTCTACACTTTATACCCTACACTCTACACTCTATACCCTACACTCTATACCCTACACTCTACACTCTATTCCCTACACTCTACACTCTATTCCCTACACTCTATACCATACTCTCTATACCCTACACTTTTTACCCTACAATATACACTCTATACCCTACACTCTACACTCTATACCCTACACTCTATACCCTACACTCTACACTCTATACCCTACAATCTATACCCTACACTCTATACCCTACACTCTAAACCCTACACTCTGTACCCTACACTCTACACTCTATACCCTACACTCTATACCATACACTCTATACCCTACACTCTATACCCTACACTCTATACCCTACACTCTACACTCTATACCCTACACTCTATAACATACACTTTATACCGTACACTCTATACCTTACACTCTATACCCTACACTCTACACCCTACACTCTATACCCTACACTCTATAACCTACACTCTATACCCTACTCTCTACACTTTATACCCTACACTCTACACTCTATAACCTACAATCTACACCCTACAATCTACAATCTATACCCTACACTCTATAACCTACACTCTATACCCTACACTCTACACCCTACTCTCTACACTTTATACCCTACACTCTACACTCTATACCCTACACTCTATACCCTACACTCTATACTCTATACCCTACACTCTACACTCTATACCCAACTATCTAAACACTACACTCTATACCCTACACTCTACACTCTATACCCTACACTCTATACCCTACACTCTACACTCTATACCCTACACTCTACACTCTATACCCTACTCTCTAAACCCTACACTCTATACCCTACACTCTACACTCTATACCCTACACTCTATATCCTACACTCTACACTCTATCCCCTGCACTCTATACCATACACTCTACACTCTATACTCTACACTCTATACCCTACACTCTATACCCTACACTCTATACCCTACACTCTACACTCTATACCCTACACTCTACACTCTATACCCTACACTCTATACCCTACAATCTATACCATACACTCTATACCATACACTCTATACCCTACACTCTACACTCTATACCCTACACTCTACACTCTATACCCTACACTCTATACCCTACAATCTATACCATACACTCTATACCATACACTCTATACCCTACACTCTATACCTCACACTCTACACTCTATCCCCTGCACTCTATAACACACACTCTACACTCTATACCCTACACTCTATATCCTACACTCTACACTCTATACCCTACACTCTATACCCTACACTCTACACTCTATACCCTACACTCTACACTCTATACCCTACACTCTATACCCTACAATCTATACCATACACTCTATACCATACACTCTACAACCTACACTCTATACCCTACACTCTACACTCTATACACTACACTCTGTACCCTACACTCTATACCCTACACTCTATACCATACACTCTGTACCCTACACTCTATACCTCACACTCTACACTATATCCCCTGCACTCTATACCATACACTCTACACTCTATACCCTACACTCTATACCCTACAATCTACATTCTATACCCTACACTCTATACCCTACACTCTACACTCTATACCCTACACTCTACACTCTATACCCTACACTCTATACCCTACAATCTATACCATACACTCTATACCATACACTCTATACCCTACACTCTATACCCTACACTCTACACTCTATACCCTACACTCTATACCCTACACTCTATACCCTACACTCTATACCCTACACTCTACACTGTATACCCTACACTCTATACCCTACAATCTATACCATACACGCTATACCATACACTCTATACCCTACACTCTATATCTCACACTCTACACTCTATCCCCTGCACTCTATACCATACACTCTACACTCTATACCCTACACTCTATACCCTACACTCTACACTCTATACCCTACACTCTATACCCTACACTCTACACTCTATACCCTACACTCTACACTCTATACCCTACACTCTATACCCTACAATCTATACCATACACTCTATACCATACACTCTATACCCTACACTCTATACCCTACAATCTATACCCTACACTCTATACCATACACTCTATACCCTACACTCTATATCATACACTCTATAGCCTACACTCTATTCCCTACACTCTATACCATACACTCTATACCCTACACTCTATACCCTACACTATACACTCTATACCCTACTCTCTAAACCCTACACTCTATACCCTACACTCTACACTCTATACCCTACACTCTATACCCTACACTCTACACTCTATCCCCTGCACTCTATACCATACACTCTACACTCTATACTAATAATAATAATAATAATAATAATTTTATTTATATAGCGCCAACATATTCCGCAGCGCTTTACAAATTATAGAGGGGACTTGTACAGACAATAGACATTACAGCATAACAGAAATACAGTTCAAAACAGATACCAGGAGGAGTGAGGGCCCTGCTCGCAAGCTTACAAACTATGGGGAAAAGGGGAGACACGAGAGGTGGATGGTAACAATTGCTTTAGTTATTCGGACCAGCTATAGTGTAAGGCTCAGGTGTTCATGTAAAGCTGCATGAACCAGTTACCTGCCTAAGTATGTAGCAGTACAGACACAGAGGGCTAATACTGCATAAAGTGTATGAGAACATGATGCGAGGAACCTTTTTTTTTTTTTTTTTTTTTTATTATAAATAGGCCACACAGGGATCGTTAGGTTAATGCATTGAGGCGGTAGGCCAGTCTGAACAAATGAGTTTTTAGGGCACGCTTAAAACTGTGGGGATTGGGGATTAATCGTATTAACCTAGGTAGTGCATTCCAAAGAATCGGCGCAGCACGTGTAAAGTCTTGGAGACGGGAGTGGGAGGTTCTGATTATTGAGGATGCTAACCTGAGGTCATTAGCGGAGCGGAGGGCACGGGTAGGGTGGTAGACTGATACCAGGGAGGAGATGTAGGGTGGTGCTGAGCCATGGAGTGCTTTGTGGATGAGGGTAGTAGTTTTGTACTGGATTCTGGAGTGGATGGGTAGCCAGTGTAATGACTGGCACAGGGTAGAGGCATCGGTGTAACGGTTGGTGAGGAATATGATCCTGGCTGCAGCATTCAGGACAGATTGGAGCGGGGAGAGTTTTGCAAGAGGGAGACCGATTAGTAGAGAGTTACAATAGTCCAGACGAGAATGAATAAGTGAAACAGTCAGAGTTTTTGCAGAGTCGAAATTAAGAAAAGGGCGAATTCTAGAAATGTTTTTGAGATGCAGGTAAGAAGAGCGAGCCAGTGATCGGATGTAGGGGGTGAATGAAAGGTCAGAATCAAGGATGACCCCAAGGCAGCGGGCATGTTGCTTTGGAGTAATGGTGGAACCGCACACGGAGATGGCAATGTCAGGCAAAGGTAGGTTAGTAGAGGGAGAGAACACGAGGAGTTCAGTTTTTGACAGGTTTAGTTTCAGATAGAGGGAGGACATGATGTTAGAGACAGCGGTAAGACAATCACTGGTGTTTTCTAAAAAGGTCGGTGTGATATCGGGAGCAGAAGTGTATAATTGGGTGTCGTCAGCATAGAGATGGTACTGGAAACCAAATCTACTGATTGTTTGTCCAATAGGGGCAGTATACAACGAGAAGAGTAGGGGGCCTAGGACTGATCCTTGAGGAACCCCAACAGTAAGGGGAAGGTGAGAGGAGGAGGAACCAGCAAAACATACAGTGAAGGATCGGTCAGAGAGATAGGAGGAGAACCAGGAGAGAACGGTGTCCTTGAGGCCGATGGAGCGGAGCATAGTGAGGAGGAGCTGATGATCCACAGTGTCGAATGCTGCAGAGAGATCCAAGAGAATTAGCATGGAGTAGTGACCATTAGATTTAGCTGTTAGTAGGTCATTAGAGACTTTAATGAGGGCAGTTTCAGTAGAGTGTAAAGAGCGGAAGCCAGATTGAAGAGGGTCGAGAAGAGAGTTATCTGAGAGATAGCGGGTAAGACGGGAGTGGACCAGGCGTTCGAGGAGTTTAGAGATGAAGGGAAGATTAGAGACAGGTCTATAATTAGCGGCACAGTTTTGATCGAGGGATGGTTTTTTAAGTAATGGATGTATGATGGCATGCTTAAATGAGGAGGGAAAAATACCGGAAGTGAGGGAAAGGTTGAATATTTTTGTTAGGTGAGAGGTGATAGCCGGGGAAAGGGACTGGAGGAGATGTGACGGAATGGGGTCACTCGTGCAAGTGGTCGGGCGAGAAGATGCAAGGAGCCTGCTTACTTCTTCTTCTGTAACTGCTTCAAAGTCAGAGAGTGAACTAGATGCAGTGGGGGAGGGAGGACAGTGCATGGTATGAAGAGATTGGGAGATGATTTCCTGTCGAATGTGGTCAATTTTTTCTTTGAAGTAATTGGCCAGATCGTCAGCACGGAGATCCGTGGTTGGGGCCTGCTCTCTTGGGTTGAGTAGGGACTGGAACGTGTCAAAGAGACGTTTAGGGTTATTGGACAGGGAGGTGATGAGGGTGTTGAAGTAGGTTTGTTTGGAGAGGTGAAGGGCAGAATTGTATGTCTTTAGCATGAACTTATAATGGATGAAATCTTCGGGTAGATTAGATTTTCTCCACAGACGTTCTGCGCACCTGGAGCACCGCTGCAGGAAACGTGTTTGCAGCGTGTGCCACGGTTGTTGCCGTCTGTGCCGAGTTGTTTTATGTATAGGAGGAGCAGCTTCATCCAGAGCACTTTGCAGGGTTTCATTGTAATGCTTCAATGCAGAATCAGGACATGAGATGGAGGAAATAGGGGCCAATGAGGACTGCAAGTTCATCATAAGTTTCTGGGTGTTAATGGCCTGTATGTTTCTATAGGTGTGGAAAGTGGGGGTGACCTGAGCGGGATGGCAGTTCTTGATAGAGAATGAAAGAAGGTTGTGGTCAGAGAGCGGGAGAGGGGAGTTTGTGAAGTCATCCACTGAGCAAAGTCGGGAGAAGACCAAGTCAAGGGAGTTTCCTTGTATACTCTACACTCTATACCCTACACTCTACACTCTATACCCTACACTCTATACCCTACACTCTACACTCTATACTCTACACTCTACACTCTATACCCTACACTCTATACCCTACAATCTATACCATACACTCTATACCATACACTCTATACCCTACACTCTACACTCTATACCCTACACTCTATACCCTACACTCTATACCCTACAATCTATACCATACACTCTATACCATACACTCTATACCCTACACTCTATACCTCACACTCTACACTCTATCCCCTGCACTCTATAACACACACTCTACACTCTATACCCTACACTCTATATCCTACACTCTACACTCTATACCCTACACTCTATACCCTACACTCTACACTCTATACCCTACACTCTACACTCTATACCCTACACTCTATACCCTACAATCTATACCATACACTCTATACCATACACTCTACAACCTACACTCTATACCCTACACTCTACACTCTATACGCTACACTCTGTACCATACACTCTATACCCTACACTCTATACCATACACTCTGTACCCTACACTCTATACCTCACACTCTACACTATATCCCCTGCACTCTATACCATACACTCTACACTCTATACCCTACACTCTATACCCTACACTCTACACTCTATACCCTACACTCTATACCCTACACTCTACACTTTATACCCTACACCCTACACTCTATACCCTACACTCTATACCCTACAATCTATACCCTACACTCTATACCCTACACTCTATACCCTACACTCTACACTCTATACCCTACACTCTACACTCTATACCCTACACTCTATACCCTACAATCTATACCATACACGCTATACCATACACTCTATACCCTACACTCTATACCTCACACTCTACACTCTATCCCCTGCACTCTATACCATACAGTCTACACTCTATACCCTACAATCTATACCCTACACTCTACACTCTATACCCTACACTCTATACCCTACACTCTACACTCTATACCCTACACTCTACACTCTATACCCTACACTCTATACCCTACAATCTATACCATACACTCTATACCATACACTCTATACCCTACACAATATACCCTACACTCTATACCCTACACTCTATACCATACTCTCTATACCCTACACTCTATATCATACACTCTATAGCCTACACTCTATTCCCTACACTCTATACCATACACTCTATACCCTACACTCTATACCCTACACTATACACTCTATACCCTACTCTCTACACTCTATACCATACACTCTATACCCTACACTCTATACCCTACAATCTACACTCTATACCCTACAATCTATACACTACACTCTAAACCCTACACTCTACACTCTATACCCTACACTCTATACCCTACACTCTACACTCTATACCCTACACTCTATACCCTACACTCTACACTCTATACCCTACACTCTACACTCTATACCCTACTCTCTAAACCCTACACTCTATACCCTACACTCTACACTCTATACCCTACACTCTATACCCTACACTCTACACTCTATACCCTACACTCTATACCCTACACTCTATACCCTACACTCCATACCCTACACGCTACACCCTACACTTTATAGCTTACACTCTATACCCTACACTCTATACCCTAAACTCTATACCATACACTCTATACCCTACACTCTATACCCTACACTCTACACCATACACTCTATGCACTACCCTCTATACCTTACACTCTATACCCTACACTCTACACAGTATACCCTACACTCTATACCCTACACTCTACACTCTATACCCTACACTCTATACCATACACTCTATACCCTACACTCTATACCCTACACTCTACACTCTATACCCTACAATCTATACCCTACACTCTATACCCTACACTCTAAACCCTACACTCTATACCCTACACTCTACACTCTATACCCTACACTCTATACCCTACAATCTATACCATACACTCTATACCATACACTCTATACCCTACACTCTATACCTCACACTCTACACTCTATCCCCTGCACTCTATAACACACACTCTACACTCTATACCCTACACTCTATATCCTACACTCTACACTCTATACCCTACACTCTATACCCTACACTCTACACTCTATACCCTACACTCTACACTCTATACCCTACACTCTATACCCTACAATCTATACCATACACTCTATACCATACACTCTACAACCTACACTCTATACCCTACACTCTACACTCTATACGCTACACTCTGTACCATACACTCTATACCCTACACTCTATACCATACACTCTGTACCCTACACTCTATACCTCACACTCTACACTATATCCCCTGCACTCTATACCATACACTCTACACTCTATACCCTACACTCTATACCCTACACTCTACACTCTATACCCTACACTCTATACCCTACACTCTACACTTTATACCCTACACTCTACACTCTATACCCTACACTCTATACCCTACAATCTATACCCTACACTCTATACCCTACACTCTATACCCTACACTCTACACTCTATACCCTACACTCTACATTCTATACCCTACACTATATACCCTACAATCTATACCATACACGCTATACCATACACTCTATACCCTACACTCTATACCTCACACTCTACACTCTATCCCCTGCACTCTATACCATACAGTCTACACTCTATACCCTACAATCTATACCCTACACTCTACACTCTATACCCTACACTCTATACCCTACACTCTACACTCTATACCCTACACTCTACACTCTATACCCTACACTCTATACCCTACAATCTATACCATACACTCTATACCATACACTCTATACCCTACACAATATACCCTACACTCTATACCCTACACTCTATACCATACTCTCTATACCCTACACTCTATATCATACACTCTATAGCCTACACTCTATTCCCTACACTCTATACCATACACTCTATACCCTACACTCTATACCCTACACTATACACTCTATACCCTACTCTCTACACTCTATACCATACACTCTATACCCTACACTCTATACCCTACAATCTACACTCTATACCCTACAATCTATACACTACACTCTAAACCCTACACTCTACACTCTATACCCTACACTCTATACCCTACACTCTACACTCTATACCCTACACTCTATACCCTACACTCTATACTCTATACCCTACACTCTACACTCTATACCCAACTCTCTAAACCCTACACTCTACACTCTATACCCTACACTCTATACCCTACACTCTACACTCTATACCCTACACTCTACACTCTATACCCTACTCTCTAAACCCTACACTCTATACCCTACACTCTACACTCTATACCCTACACTCTATACCCTACACTCTACACTCTATACCCTACACTCTATACCCTACACTCTATACCCTACACTCCATACCCTACACGCTACACCCTACACTTTATAGCTTACACTCTATACCCTACACTCTATACCCTAAACTCTATACCATACACTCTATACCCTACACTCTATACCCTACACTCTACACCATACACTCTATGCACTACCCTCTATACCTTACACTCTCTACCCTACACTCTACACAGTATACCCTACACTCTATTCCCTACACTCTACACTCTATACCCTACACTCTATACCATACACTCTATACCCTACACTCTATACCCTACACTCTACACTCTATACCCTACAATCTATACCCTACACTCTATACCCTACACTCTAAACCCTACACTCTATACCCTACACTCTACACTCTATACCCTACACTCTATACCATACACTCTATACCCTAAACTCTATACCCTACACTCTATACCCTACACTCTACACTCTATACCCTACACTCTATAACATACACTTTATACCGTACACTCAATACCTTACACTCTATACCCTACACTCTATACCCTACACTCTATACCCTACACTCTATAACCTACACTCTATACTCTACACTCTATACCCTACTCTCTACACTTTATACCCTACACTCTATAACCTACAATCTACATCCTACAATCTACAATCTATACCCTACACTCTATAACCTACACTCTATACCCTACACTCTACACCCTACTCTCTACACTTTATACCCTACACTCTACACTCTATACCCTACACTCTATACCCTACACTCTATACTCTATACCCTACACTCTACACTCTATACCCAACTCTCTAAACACTACACTCTATACCCTACACTCTACACTCTATACCCTACACTCTATACCCTACACTCTACACTCTATACCCTACACTCTACACTCTAAACCCTACTCTCTAAACCCTACACTCTATACCCTACACTCTACACTCTATACCCTACACTCTATACCCTACACTCTACACTCTATCCCCTGCACTCTATACCATACACTCTACACTCTATACTCTACACTCTATACCCTACACTCTACACTCTATACCCTACACTCTATACCCTACACTCTACACTCGATACCCTACACTCTACACTCTATACCCTACACTCTATACCCTACAATCTATACCATACACTCTATACCATACACTCTATACCCTACACTCTACACTCTATACCCTACACTCTACACTCTACACCCTACACTCTATGCCCTACAATCTATACCATACACTCTATACCATACACTCTATACCCTACACTCTATACCTCACACTCTACACTCTATCCCCTGCACTCTATAACACACACTCTACACTCTATACCCTACACTCTATATCCTACACTCTACACTCTATACCCTACACTCTATACCCTACACTCTACACTCTATACCCTACACTCTACACTCTATACCCTACACTCTATACCCTACAATCTATACCATACACTCTATACCATACACTCTACAACCTACACTCTATACCCTACACTCTACACTCTATACACTACACTCTGTACCCTACACTCTATACCCTACACTCTATACCATACACTCTGTACCCTACACTCTATAACTCACACTCTACACTATATCCCCTGCACTCTATACCATACACTGTACACTCTATACCCTACACTCTATACCCTACACTCTACACTCTATACCCTACACTCTATACCCTACACTCTACACTCTATACCCTACACTCTATACCCTACAATCTATACCATACACTCTATACCATAGACTCTATACCCTACACTCTATACCCTACACTCTACACTCTATACCCTACACTCTATACCCTACACTCTATACCCTACACTCTACACTCTATACCCTACACTCTACACTCTATACCCTACTCTCTAAACCCTACACTCTATACCCTACACTCTACACTCTATACCCTACACTCTATACCCTACACTCTACACGCTATCCCCTGCACTCTATACCATACACTCTACACTCTATACTCTACACTCTATACCCTACACTCTACACTCTATACCCTACACTCTATACCCTACACTCTACACTCTATACTCTACACTCTACACTCTATACCCTACACTCTATACCCTACAATCTATACCATACACTCTATACCATACACTCTATAACCTACACTCTACACTCTATACCCTACACTCTACACTCTATACCCTACACTCTATACCCTACAATCTATACCATACACTCTATACCATACACTCCATACCCTACACTCTATACCTCACACTCTACACTCTATCCCCTGCACTCTATAACACACACTCTACACTCTATACCCTACACTCTATATCCTACACTCTACACTCTATACCCTACACTCTATACCCTACACTCTACACTCTATACCCTACACTCTACACTCTATACCCTACACTCTACACTCTATACCCTACACTCTATACCCTACAATCTATACCATACACTCTATACCATACACTCTACAACCTACACTCTATACCCTACACTCTACACTCTATACGCTACACTCTGTACCATACACTCTATACCCTACACTCTATACCATACACTCTGTACCCTACACTCTATACCTCACACTCTACACTATATCCCCTGCACTCTATACCATACACTCTACACTCTATACCCTACACTCTATACCCTACACTCTACACTCTATACCCTACACTCTATACCCTACACTCTACACTCTATACCCTACACTCTACACTCTATACCCTACACTCTATACCCTACAATCTATACCCTACACTCTATACCCTACACTCTATACCCTACACTCTACACTCTATACCCTACACTCTACACTCTATACCCTACACTCTATACCCTACAATCTATACCATACACGCTATACCATACACTCTATACCCTACACTCTATACCTCACACTCTACACTCTATCCCCTGCACTCTATACCATACAGTCTACACTCTATACCCTACACTCTATACCCTACACTCTACACTCTATACCCTACACTCTATACCCTACACTCTACACTCTATACCCTACACTCTACACTCTATACCCTACACTCTATACCCTACAATCTATACCATACACTCTATACCATACACTCTATACCCTACACAATATACCCTACACTCTATACCCTACACTCTATACCATACTCTCTATACCCTACACTCTATATCATACACTCTATAGCCTACACTCTATTCCCTACACTCTATACCATACACTCTATACCCTACACTCTATACCCTACACTATACACTCTATACCCTACTCTCTACACTCTATACCATACACTCTATACCCTACACTCTATACCCTACAATCTACACTCTATACCCTACAATCTATACACTACACTCTAAACCCTACACTCTACACTCTATACCCTACACTCTATACCCTACACTCTACACTCTATACCCTACACTCTATACCCTACACTCTATACCCTACACTCTACACTCTATACACTACACTCTGTACCCTACACTCTATACCCTACACTCTATACCATACACTCTGTACCCTACACTCTATAACTCACACTCTACACTATATCCCCTGCACTCTATACCATACACTCTACACTCTATACCCTACACTCTATACCCTACACTCTACACTCTATACCCTACACTCTATACCCTACACTCTACACTCTATACCCTACACTCTATACCCTACAATCTATACCATACACTCTATACCATAGACTCTATACCCTACACTCTATACCCTACACTCTACACTCTATACCCTACACTCTATACCCTACACTCTATACCCTACACTCTACACTCTATACCCTACACTCTACACTCTATACCCTACTCTCTAAACCCTACACTCTATACCCTACACTCTACACTCTATACCCTACACTCTATACCCTACACTCTACACTCTATACCATACACTCTACAACCTACACTCTATACCCTACACTCTACACTCTATACACTACACTCTGTACCCTACACTCTATACCCTACACTCTATACCATACACTCTGTACCCTACACTCTATAACTCACACTCTACACTATATCCCCTGCACTCTATACCATACACTCTACACTCTATACCCTACACTCTATACCCTACACTCTACACTCTATACCCTGCACTCTATACCCTACACTCTACACTCTATACCCTACACTCTATACCCTACAATCTATACCATACACTCTATACCATAGACTCTATACCCTACACTCTATACCCTACACTCTACACTCTATACCCTACACTCTATACCCTACACTCTATACCCTACACTCTACACTCTATACCCTACACTCTACACTCTATACCCTACTCTCTAAACCCTACACTCTATACCCTACACTCTACACTCTATACCCTACACTCTATACCCTACACTCTACACTCTATCCCCTGCACTCTATACCATACACTCTACACTCTATACTCTACACTCTATACCCTACACTCTACACTCTATACCCTACACTCTATACCCTACACTCTACACTCTATACTCTACACTCTACACTCTATACCCTACACTCTATACCCTACAATCTATACCATACACTCTATACCATACACTCTATAACCTACACTCTACACTCTATACCCTACACTCTACACTCTATACCCTACACTCTATACCCTACAATCTATACCATACACTCTATACCATACACTCTATACCCTACACTCTATACCTCACACTCTACACTCTATCCCCTGCACTCTATAACACACACTCTACACTCTATACCCTACACTCTATATCCTACACTCTACACTCTATACCCTACACTCTATACCCTACACTCTACACTCTATACCCTACACTCTACACTCTATACCCTACACTCTACACTCTATACCCTACACTCTATACCCTACAATCTATACCATACACTCTATACCATACACTCTACAACCTACACTCTATACCCTACACTCTACACTCTATACGCTACACTCTGTACCATACACTCTATACCCTACACTCTATACCATACACTCTGTACCCTACACTCTATACCTCACACTCTACACTATATCCCCTGCACTCTATACCATACACTCTACACTCTATACCCTACACTCTATACCCTACACTCTACACTCTATACCCTACACTCTATACCCTACACTCTACACTCTATACCCTACACTCTACACTCTATACCCTACACTCTATACCCTACAATCTATACCCTACACTCTATACCCTACACTCTATACCCTACACTCTACACTCTATACCCTACACTCTACACTCTATACCCTACACTCTATACCCTACAATCTATACCATACACGCTATACCATACACTCTATACCCTACACTCTATACCTCACACTCTACACTCTATCCCCTGCACTCTATACCATACAGTCTACACTCTATACCCTACACTCTATACCCTACACTCTACACTCTATACCCTACACTCTATACCCTACACTCTACACTCTATACCCTACACTCTACACTCTATACCCTACACTCTATACCCTACAATCTATACCATACACTCTATACCATACACTCTATACCCTACACAATATACCCTACACTCTATACCCTACACTCTATACCATACTCTCTATACCCTACACTCTATATCATACACTCTATAGCCTACACTCTATTCCCTACACTCTATACCATACACTCTATACCCTACACTCTATACCCTACACTATACACTCTATACCCTACTCTCTACACTCTATACCATACACTCTATACCCTACACTCTATACCCTACAATCTACACTCTATACCCTACAATCTATACACTACACTCTAAACCCTACACTCTACACTCTATACCCTACACTCTATACCCTACACTCTACACTCTATACCCTACACTCTATACCCTACACTCTATACTCTATACCCTACACTCTACACTCTATACCCAACTCTCTAAACCCTACACTCTATACCCTACACTCTACACTCTATACCCTACACTCTATACCCTACACTCTACACTCTATACCCTACACTCTACACTCTATACCCTACTCTCTAAAGCCTACACTCTATACCCTACACTCTACACTCTATACCCTACACTCTATACCCTACACTCTACACTCTATACCCTACACTCTATACCCTACACTCTATACCCTACACTCCATACCCTACACTCTACACTCTATACCCTACACTCTATACCCTACACTCTATACCCTACACTCTACACTCTATACCCTACACTCTACACTCTATACCCTACTCTCTAAACCCTACTCTCTATACCCTACACTCTACACTCTATACCCTACACTCTATACCCTACACTCTACACTCTATCCCCTGCACTCTATACCATACACTCTACACTCTATACTCTACACTCTATACCCTACACTCTACACTCTATACCCTACACTCTATACCCTACACTCTACACTCTATACTCTACACTCTACACTCTATACCCTACACTCTATACCCTACAATCTATACCATACACTCTATACCATACACTCTATACCCTACACTCTACACTCTATACCCTACACTCTACACTCTATACCCTACACTCTATACCCTACAATCTATACCATACACTCTATACCATACACTCTATACCCTACACTCTATACCTCACAATCTACACTCTATCCCCTGCACTCTATAACACACACTCTACACTCTATACCCTACACTCTATATCCTACACTCTACACTCTATACCCTACACTCTATACCCTACACTCTACACTCTATACCCTACACTCTACACTCTATACCCTACACTCTACACTCTATACCCTACACTCTATACCCTACAATCTATACCATACACTCTATACCATACACTCTACAACCTACACTCTATACCCTACACTCTACACTCTATACGCTACACTCTGTACCATACACTCTATACCCTACACTCTATACCATACACTCTGCACCCTACACTCTATACCTCACACTCTACACTATATCCCCTGCACTCTATACCATACACTCTACACTCTATACCCTACACTCTATACCCTACACTCTACACTCTATACCCTACACTCTATACCCTACACTGTACACTCTATACCCTACACTCTACACTCTATACCCTACACTCTATACCCTACAATCTATACCCTACACTCTATACCCTACACTCTATACCCTACACTCTACACTCTATACCCTATACTCTACACTCTATACCCTACACTCTATACCCTACAATCTATACCATACACGCTATACCATACACTCTATACCCTACACTCTATACCTCACACTCTACACTCTATCCCCTGCACTCTATACCATACAGTTTACACTCTATACCCTACACTCTATACCCTACACTCTACACTCTATACCCTACACTCTATACCCTACACTCTACACTCTATACCCTACACTCTACACTCTATACCCTACACTCTATACCCTACAATCTATACCATACACTCTATACCATACACTCTATACCCTACACAATATACCCTACACTCTATACCCTACACTCTATACCATACTCTCTATACCCTACACTGTATATCATACACTCTATAGCCTACACTCTATTCCCTACACTCTATACCATACACTCTATACCCTACACTCTATACCCTACACTATACACTCTATACCCTACACTCTAAACCCTACACTCTATACCCTACACTCTACACTCTATACCCTACACTCTATACCATACACTCTATACCCTAAACTCTATACCCTACACTCTATACCCTACACTCTACACTCTATACCCTACACTCTATAACATACACTTTATACCGTACACTCAATACCTTACACTCTATACCCTACACTCTATACCCTACACTCTATACCCTACACTCTATAACCTACACTCTATACTCTACACTCTATACCCTACTCTCTACACTTTATACCCTACACTCTATAACCTACAATCTACATCCTACAATCTACAATCTATACCCTACACTCTATAACCTACACTCCATACCCTACACTCTACACCCTACTCTCTACACTTTATACCCTACACTCTACACTCTATACCCTACACTCTATACTCTATACCCTACACTCTACACTCTATACCCAACTCTCTAAACACTACACTCTATACCCTACACTCTACACTCTATACCCTACACTCTATACCCTACACTCTACACTCTATACCCTACACTCTACACTCTAAACCCTACTCTCTAAACCCTACACTCTATACCCTACACTCTACACTCTATACCCTACACTCTATACCCTACACTCTACACTCTATCCCCTGCACTCTATACCATACACTCTACACTCTATACTCTACACTCTATACCCTACACTCTACACTCTATACCCTACACTCTATACCCTACACTCTACACTCGATACCCTACACTCTACACTCTATACCCTACACTCTATACCCTACAATCTATACCATACACTCTATACCATACACTCTATACCCTACACTCTACACTCTATACCCTACACTCTACACTCTACACCCTACACTCTATGCCCTACAATCTATACCATACACTCTATACCATACACTCTATACCCTACACTCTATACCTCACACTCTACACTCTATCCCCTGCACTCTATAACACACACTCTACACTCTATACCCTACACTCTATATCCTACACTCTACACTCTATACCCTACACTCTATACCCTACACTCTACACTCTATACCCTACACTCTACACTCTATACCCTACACTCTATACCCTACAATCTATACCATACACTCTATACCATACACTCTACAACCTACACTCTATACCCTACACTCTACACTCTATACACTACACTCTGTACCCTACACTCTATACCCTACACTCTATACCATACACTCTGTACCCTACACTCTATAACTCACACTCTACACTATATCCCCTGCACTCTATACCATACACTCTACACTCTATACCCTACACTCTATACCCTACACTCTACACTCTATACCCTACACTCTATACCCTACACTCTACACTCTATACCCTACACTCTATACCCTACAATCTATACCATACACTCTATACCATAGACTCTATACCCTACACTCTATACCCTACACTCTACACTCTATACCCTACACTCTATACCCTACACTCTATACCCTACACTCTACACTCTATACCCTACACTCTACACTCTATACCCTACTCTCTAAACCCTACACTCTATACCCTACACTCTACACTCTATACCCTACACTCTATACCCTACACTCTACACTCTATCCCCTGCACTCTATACCATACACTCTACACTCTATACTCTACACTCTATACCCTACACTCTACACTCTATACCCTACACTCTATACCCTACACTCTACACTCTATACTCTACACTCTACACTCTATACCCTACACTCTATACCCTACAATCTATACCATACACTCTATACCATACACTCTATAACCTACACTCTACACTCTATACCCTACACTCTACACTCTATACCCTACACTCTATACCCTACAATCTATACCATACACTCTATACCATACACTCTATACCCTACACTCTATACCTCACACTCTACACTCTATCCCCTGCACTCTATAACACACACTCTACACTCTATACCCTACACTCTATATCCTACACTCTACACTCTATACCCTACACTCTATACCCTACACTCTACACTCTATACCCTACACTCTACACTCTATACCCTACACTCTACACTCTATACCCTACACTCTATACCCTACAATCTATACCATACACTCTATACCATACACTCTACAACCTACACTCTATACCCTACACTCTACACTCTATACGCTACACTCTGTACCATACACTCTATACCCTACACTCTATACCATACACTCTGTACCCTACACTCTATACCTCACACTCTACACTATATCCCCTGCACTCTATACCATACACTCTACACTCTATACCCTACACTCTATACCCTACACTCTACACTCTATACCCTACACTCTATACCCTACACTCTACACTCTATACCCTACACTCTACACTCTATACCCTACACTCTATACCCTACAATCTATACCCTACACTCTATACCCTACACTCTATACCCTACACTCTACACTCTATACCCTACACTCTACACTCTATACCCTACACTCTATACCCTACAATCTATACCATACACGCTATACCATACACTCTATACCCTACACTCTATACCTCACACTCTACACTCTATCCCCTGCACTCTATACCATACAGTCTACACTCTATACCCTACACTCTATACCCTACACTCTACACTCTATACCCTACACTCTATACCCTACACTCTACACTCTATACCCTACACTCTACACTCTATACCCTACACTCTATACCCTACAATCTATACCATACACTCTATACCATACACTCTATACCCTACACAATATACCCTACACTCTATACCCTACACTCTATACCATACTCTCTATACCCTACACTCTATATCATACACTCTATAGCCTACACTCTATTCCCTACACTCTATACCATACACTCTATACCCTACACTCTATACCCTACACTATACACTCTATACCCTACTCTCTACACTCTATACCATACACTCTATACCCTACACTCTATACCCTACAATCTACACTCTATACCCTACAATCTATACACTACACTCTAAACCCTACACTCTACACTCTATACCCTACACTCTATACCCTACACTCTACACTCTATACCCTACACTCTATACCCTACACTCTATACTCTATACCCTACACTCTACACTCTATACCCAACTCTCTAAACCCTACACTCTATACCCTACACTCTACACTCTATACCCTACACTCTATACCCTACACTCTACACTCTATACCCTACACTCTACACTCTATACCCTACTCTCTAAAGCCTACACTCTATACCCTACACTCTACACTCTATACCCTACACTCTATACCCTACACTCTACACTCTATACCCTACACTCTATACCCTACACTCTATACCCTACACTCCATACCCTGCACGCTACACCTTACACTTTATAGCTTACACTCTATACTCTACACTCTATACCCTAAACTCTATACCATACACTCTATACCCTACACTCTATACCCTACACTCTACACTCTATACCCTACACTCTATACCCTACACTCTATACCCTACACTCTACACTCTATACCCTACACTCTACACTCTATACCCTACTCTCTAAACCCTACTCTCTATACCCTACACTCTACACTCTATACCCTACACTCTATACCCTACACTCTACACTCTATCCCCTGCACTCTATACCATACACTCTACACTCTATACTCTACACTCTATACCCTACACTCTACACTCTATACCCTACACTCTATACCCTACACTCTACACTCTATACTCTACACTCTACACTCTATACCCTACACTCTATACCCTACAATCTATACCATACACTCTATACCATACACTCTATACCCTACACTCTACACTCTATACCCTACACTCTACACTCTATACCCTACACTCTATACCCTACAATCTATACCATACACTCTATACCATACACTCTATACCCTACACTCTATACCTCACAATCTACACTCTATCCCCTGCACTCTATAACACACACTCTACACTCTATACCCTACACTCTATATCCTACACTCTACACTCTATACCCTACACTCTATACCCTACACTCTACACTCTATACCCTACACTCTACACTCTATACCCTACACTCTACACTCTATACCCTACACTCTATACCCTACAATCTATACCATACACTCTATACCATACACTCTACAACCTACACTCTATACCCTACACTCTACACTCTATACGCTACACTCTGTACCATACACTCTATACCCTACACTCTATACCATACACTCTGCACCCTACACTCTATACCTCACACTCTACACTATATCCCCTGCACTCTATACCATACACTCTACACTCTATACCCTACACTCTATACCCTACACTCTACACTCTATACCCTACACTCTATACCCTACACTGTACACTCTATACCCTACACTCTACACTCTATACCCTACACTCTATACCCTACAATCTATACCCTACACTCTATACCCTACACTCTATACCCTACACTCTACACTCTATACCCTATACTCTACACTCTATACCCTACACTCTATACCCTACAATCTATACCATAGACGCTATACCATACACTCTATACCCTACACTCTATACCTCACACTCTACACTCTATCCCCTGCACTCTATACCATACAGTCTACACTCTATACCCTACACTCTATACCCTACACTCTACACTCTATACCCTACACTCTATACCCTACACTCTACACTCTATACCCTACACTCTACACTCTATACCCTACACTCTATACCCTACAATCTATACCATACACTCTATACCATACACTCTATACCCTACACAATATACCCTACACTCTATACCCTACACTCTATACCATACTCTCTATACCCTACACTCTATATCATACACTCTATAGCCTACACTCTATTCCCTACACTCTATACCATACACTCTATACCCTACACTCTATACCCTACACTATACACTCTATACCCTACTCTCTACACTCTATACCATACACTCTATACCCTACACTCTATACCCTACAATCTACACTCTATACCCTACAATCTATACACTACACTCTAAACCCTACACTCTACACTCTATACCCTACACTCTATACCCTACACTCTACACTCTATACCCTACACTCTATACCCTACACTCTATACTCTATACCCTACACTCTACACTCTATACCCAACTCTCTAAACCCTACACTCTATACCCTACACTCTACACTCTATACCCTACACTCTATACCCTACACTCTACACTCTATACCCTACACTCTACACTCTATACCCTACTCTCTAAACCCTACACTCTATACCCTACACTCTACACTCTATACCCTACACTCTATACCCTACACTCTACACTCTATACCCTACACTCTATACCCTACACTCTATACCCTACACTCCATACCCTACACGCTACACCCTACACTTTATAGCTTACACTCTATACCCTACACTCTATACCCTAAACTCTATACCATACACTCTATACCCTACACTCTATACCCTACACTCTATACCCTACACTCTACACCATACACTCTATGCACTACCCTCTATACCTTACACTCTATACCCTACACTCTACACAGTATACCCTACACTCTATACCCTACACTCTATACCCTACACTCTATACCATACACTCTATACCCTACACTCTATACCCTACACTCTACACTCTATACCCTTCACTCTATACCCTACACTCTATACCCTACACTCTACACTTTATACCCTACACTCTATACCCTACACTCTATACCCTACACTCTGTACCCTACACTCTACACTCTATACCCTACACTCTATACCCTACACTCTATACCCTACACTCTATACCCTACACTCTACACTTTATACCCTACACTCTATACCCTACACTCTATACCATACACTCTATACCCTACACTCTATACCCTACACTCTATACCCTACACTCTACACTCTATACCCTACACTCTATACCCTACACTCTACACTTTATACCCTACACTCTATACCCTACACTCTATACCCTCCACTCTATACCCTACACTCTACACTCTACACCCTACACTCTACACTTTATACCCTACACTCTATACCCTACACTCTATACCCTTCACTCTATACCCTACACGCTATACCCTACACTCTATACCCTACACTCTATACCCTACACTCTATACCCTACACTCTACACCCTACACTCTATACCCTACACCCTATACCCTACACTCTATACCCTACACTCAACACTCTACACTCTATACCCTACACTCTATACCCTACACTCTATACCCTACACTCTACACCCTACACTCTACACTCGATACCCTACACTCTATACCCTACAATCTATACCATACACTCTATACCATACACTCTATACCATACACTCTATCCCCTACACTCTATACCATACACTCTACACTCTATACCCTACACTCTACACCCTACACTATATACCCTACACTCTACACTCTATACCCTACATTCTCTACCCTACACTCTATACCATACACTCTATACCATACACTCTATCCCCTACACTCTATACCATACACTTTACACTCTATACCCTACTTTCTATACCCTACACTCTACACTCTACACCCTACACTCTATACCCTACACTCTACACTCTATACCCTACACTCTACACTCTATACCCTACTCTCTAAACCCTACACTCTATACCCTACACTCTACACTCTATACCCTACACTCTATACCCTACACTCTACACTCTATCCCCTGCACTCTATACCATACACTCTACACTCTATACTCTACACTCTGTACCCTACACTCTACACTCTATACCCTACACTCTATACCCTACACTCTACACTCTATACTCTACACTCTACACTCTATACCCTACACTCTATACCCTACAATCTATACCATACACTCTATACCATACACTCTATACCCTACACTCTACACTCTATACCCTACACTCTACACTCTATACCCTACACTCTATACCCTACAATCTATACCATACACTCTATACCATACACTCTATACCCTACACTCTATACCTCACACTCTACACTCTATCCCCTGCACTCTATAACACACACTCTACACTCTATACCCTACACTCTATATCCTACCCTCTACACTCTATACCCTACACTCTATACCCTACACTCTACACTCTATACCCTACACTCTACACTCTATACCCTACACTCTACACTCTATACCCTACACTCTATACCCTACAATCTATACCATACACTCTATACCATACACTCTACAACCTACACTCTATACCCTACACTCTACACTCTATACGCTACACTCTGTACCATACACTCTATACCCTACACTCTATACCATACACTCTGTACCCTACACTCTATACCTCACACTCTACACTATATCCCCTGCACTCTATACCATACACTCTACACTCTATACCCTACACTCTATACCCTACACTCTACACTCTATACCCTACACTCTATACCCTACACTCTACACTCTATACCCTACACTCTACACTCTATACCCTACACTCTATACCCTACAATCTATACCCTACACTCTATACCCTACACTCTATACCCTACACTCTACACTCTATACCCTACACTCTACACTCTATACCCTACACTCTATACCCTACAATCTATACCATACACGCTATACCATACACTCTATACCCTACACTCTATACCTCACACTCTACACTCTATCCCCTGCACTCTATACCATACAGTCTACACTCTATACCCTACACTCTATACCCTACACTCTACACTCTATACCCTACACTCTATACCCTACACTCTACACTCTATACCCTACACTCTACACTCTATACCCTACACTCTATACCCTACAATCTATACCATACACTCTATACCATACACTCTATACCCTACACAATATACCCTACACTCTATACCCTACACTCTATACCATACTCTCTATACCCTACACTCTATATCATACACTCTATAGCCTACACTCTATTCCCTACACTCTATACCATACACTCTATACCCTACACTCTATACCCTACACTATACACTCTATACCCTACTCTCTACACTCTATACCATACACTCTATACCCTACACTCTATACCCTACAATCTACACTCTATACCCTACAATCTATACACTACACTCTAAACCCTACACTCTACACTCTATACCCTACACTCTATACCCTACACTCTACACTCTATACCCTACACTCTATACCCTACACTCTATACTCTATACCCTACACTCTACACTCTATACCCAACTCTCTAAACCCTACACTCTATACCCTACACTCTACACTCTATACCCTACACTCTATACCCTACACTCTACACTCTATACCCTACACTCTACACTCTATACCCTACTCTCTAAACCCTACACTCTATACCCTACACTCTACACTCTATACCCTACACTCTATACCCTACACTCTACACTCTATACCCTACACTCTATACCCTACACTCTATACCCTACACTCCATACCCTACACGCTACACCCTACACTTTATAGCTTACACTCTATACCCTACACTCTATACCCTAAACTCTATACCATACACTCTATACCCTACACTCTATGCCCTACACTCTATACCCTACACTCTACACCATACACTCTATGCACTACCCTCTATACCTTACACTCTATACCCTACACTCTACACAGTATACCCTACACTCTATACCCTACACTCTACACTCTATACCCTACACTCTATACCATACACTCTATACCCTACACTCTATACCCTACACTCTACACTCTATACCCTACACTCTATACCCTACACTCTATACCCTACACTCTACACTTTATACCCTACACTCTATACCCTACACTCTATACCCTACACTCTATACCCTACACTCTACACTCTATACCCTACACTCTATACCCTACACTCTATACCCTACACTCTATACCCTACACTCTACACTTTATACCCTACACTCTATACCCTACACTCTATACCATACACTCTATACCCTACACTCTATACCCTACACTCTATACCCTACACTCTACACTCTATACCCTACACTCTATACCCTACACTCTACACTTTATACCCTACACTCTATACCCTACACTCTATACCCTCCACTCTATACCCTACACTCTACACTCTACACCCTACACTCTACACTTTATACCCTACACTCTATACCCTACACTCTATACCCTTCACTCTATACCCTACACGCTATACCCTACACTCTATACCCTACACTCTATACCCTACACTCTATACCCTACACTCTACACCCTACACTCTATACCCTACACCCTATACCCTACACTCTATACCCTACACTCAACACTCTACACTCTATACCCTACACTCTATACCCTACACTCTATACCCTACACTCTACACCCTACACTCTACACTCGATACCCTACACTCTATACCCTACAATCTATACCATACACTCTATACCATACACTCTATACCATACACTCTATCCCCTACACTCTATACCATACACTCTACACTCTATACCCTACACTCTACACCCTACACTATATACCCTACACTCTACACTCTATACCCTACATTCTCTACCCTACACTCTATACCATACACTCTATACCATACACTCTATCCCCTACACTCTATACCATACACTTTACACTCTATACCCTACTTTCTATACCCTACACTCTACACTCTACACCCTACACTCTATACCCTACACTCTACACTCTATACCCTACACTCTACACTCTATACCCTACACTCTACACCCTACACTCTATACCATACACTCTATACCCTACACTCTACACTCTATACCCTACACTCTATACCCTACACTCTATACCCTACACCCTACGCTCTATACCCTACACTCTATACCCTAAACTCTACACTCTATACCCTACACTCTATTCCATACACTCTATACCCTACACTCTATACCCTACACTCTACACTCTATACCCTACACTCTACACTTTACACTCTATACCCTACACTCTATACTCTATACCCTACACTCTATACCGTGCATTCTACACTCTATACTCTACACTCTATACCCTGCACTCTAATCCCTACACTCTACACTCTATACCCTACACTCTATACCCTACACTCTATACCCTACACTCTACACCCTACACTCTATACCCTACACTCTATACCCTACACTCTATACCCTACACTTTACACTCTATACCCTACACTCTATACCATACACTCTACACTCTATTCCCTACACTCTAAACCATACACTCTATACCCTACACTCTATACCCTACACTCTACACTCTATACCCTACACTCTACACTCTATACCATACACTCTATACCCTACACTCTATACCCTACACTCTACACTCTATACCCTACACTCTATACCCTACACTCTATACCCTACACCCTACGCTCTATACCCTACACTCTATACCCTAAACTCTACACTCTATACCCTACACTCTATTCCATACACTCTATACCCTACACTCTATACCCTACACTCTACACTCTATACCCTACACTCTACACTTTACACTCTATACCCTACACTCTATACTCTATACCCTACACTCTATACCGTGCATTCTACACTCTATACTCTACACTCTATACCCTGCACTCTAATCCCTACACTCTACACTCTATACCCTACACTCTATACCCTACACTCTATACCCTACACTCTACACCCTACACTCTATACCCTACACTCTATACCCTACACTCTATACCCTACACTCTACACTCTATACCCTACACTCTATACCATACACTCTACACTCTATTCCCTACACTCTATACCATACACTCTATACCCTACACTCTATACCCTACACTATACACTCTATACCCTACACTCTACACTCTATACCATACACTCTATACCCTACACTCTATACCCTACACTCTACACTCTATACCCTACAATCTATACCCTACACTCTATACCCTACACTCTACACCCTACACTCTATACCCTACAATCTACACTCTATACCCTACACTCTATTCCATACACTCTATACCCTACACTCTATACCATACACTCTACACCATACACTCTATACCATACACTCTATACCCCACACTCTACACTCTATACCCTACACTCTATACCCTACACTATACACTCTATATCCTACACTCTACACCATACACTCTATACCCTACACTCTATACTCTACGCTATACACTCTATACCTTACAATCTATACCTTACACTCTTTACAATACACTCTATACCCTACACTCTATACCCTACACTCTACACTCTATACCCTACACTCTACACTCTATACCCTACACTCTATACATTACAATCTATACCATACACTCTATACCATACACTCTATACCCTACACTCTATACCTCACACTCTACACTCTATCCCCTGCACTCTATACCATACACCCTACACTCTATACCATACACTCTATACCCTACACTCTATACCCTCCACTCTATACCCTACACTCTACACTCTACACCCTACACTCTACACTTTATACCCTACACTCTATACCCTACACTCTATACCCTTCACTCTATACCCTACACGCTATACCCTACACTCTATACCCTACACTCTATACCCTACACTCTATACCCTACACTCTACACCCTACACTCTATACCCTACACCCTATACCCTACACTCTATACCCAACACTCAACACTCTACACTCTATACCCTACACTCTATACCCTACACTCTATACCCTACACTCTACACCCTACACTCTACACTCGATACCCTACACTCTATACCCTACAATCTATACCATACACTCTATACCATACACTCTATACCATACACTCTATCCCCTACACTCTATACCATACACTCTACACTCTATACCCTACACTCTACACCCTACACTATATACCCTACACTCTACACTCTATACCCTACATTCTCTACCCTACACTCTATACCATACACTCTATACCATACACTCTATCCCCTACACTCTATACCATACACTTTACACTCTATACCCTACTTTCTATACCCTACACTCTACACTCTACACCCTACACTCTATACCCTACACTCTACACTCTATACCCTACACTCTACACTCTATACCCTACACTCTACACCCTACACTCTATACCATACACTCTATACCCTACACTCTACACTCTATACCCTACACTCTATACCCTACACTCTATACCCTACACCCTACGCTCTATACCCTACACTCTATACCCTAAACTCTACACTCTATACCCTACACTCTATTCCATACACTCTATACCCTACACTCTATACCCTACACTCTACACTCTATACCCTACACTCTACACTTTACACTCTATACCCTACACTCTATACTCTATACCCTACACTCTATACCGTGCATTCTACACTCTATACTCTACACTCTATACCCTGCACTCTAATCCCTACACTCTACACTCTATACCCTACACTCTATACCCTACACTCTATACCCTACACTCTACACCCTACACTCTATACCCTACACTCTATACCCTACACTCTATACCCTACACTCTACACTCTATACCCTACACTCTATACCATACACTCTACACTCTATTCCCTACACTCTATACCATACACTCTATACCCTACACTCTATACCCTACACTCTACACTCTATACCCTACAATCTATACCCTACACTCTATACCCTACACTCTACACCCTACACTCTATACCCTACAATCTACACTCTATACCCTACACTCTATTCCATACACTCTATACCCTACACTCTATACCATACACTCTACACCATACACTCTATACCATACACTCTATACCCCACACTCTACACTCTATACCCTACACTCTATACCCTACACTATACACTCTATACCCTACACTCTACACCATACACTCTATACCCTACACTCTATACTCTACGCTATACACTCTATACCTTACAATCTATACCTTACACTCTTTACAATACACTCTATACCCTACACTCTATACCCTACACTCTACACTCTATAACCTACACTCTATACCATACACTCTATATCCTACACTCTATACCCTACACTCTATACCCTACACTCTACACTCTATACCCTACACTCTATACCATACTCTCTATACCCTACACTCTATGCCCTACACTCTAATCTCCATACCATACACTCTATACCCTACACTCTATAACATACATTCTACACCCTACACTCTATACCATACACTCTATACCATACACTCTACACTCTATACCATTCACTCTATACCCTACACTCTACACTTTATACCCTACACTCTATACCCTACAATCTATACCCTACACTCTATACCCTACACGCTATATCCTACACTCTATACCCTACACTCTATACCCTACACTCTACACTCTATACCCTACACTCTATACCATACACTCTATACCCTACACTCTACACTCTATACCCTACACTCTATACCATACACTCTATACCATACACTATATGCCCTACACTCTAATCTCCATACCATACACTCTATACCCTACACTCTATAACATACATTCTACACCCTACACTCTATACCATACACTCTATACCCTACACTCTACACTCTATACCATACACTCTATACCCTACACGCTACACTCTATACCCTAAACTCTACACCCTACACTCTATACCCTACACTCTATACCCTACACTCTATACCCTACACTCTATACCCTACACTCTACACTCTATACCCTACACTCTATACCGTACACTCTATACCATACACTCTATACCATACACTCTATATCATACCCTCTATACCCTACACTCTATACCCTACACTCTACACTCTATACCCTACACTCTACACTCTATACCCTACACTCTATACATTACAATCTATACCATACACTCTATACCATACACTCTATACCCTACACTCTATACCTCACACTCTACACTCTATCCCCTGCACTCTATACCATACACCCTACACTCTATACCATACACCCTGTACCCTACACTCTAAACTCTATACCCTACACTCTATACCCTACACTCTATACCCTACACCCTACGCTCTATACCCTACACTCTATACCCTACACTCAACACTCTATACCCTACACTCTATTCCATACACTCTATACCCTACACTCTATACCCTACACTCTACACTCTATACCATACACTCTACACTTTACACTCTATACCTTACACTCTATACCCTACACTCTATACTCTATACCCTACACTCTATACTCTATACAATACACTCTATACCGTACATTCTACACTATATACCCTACACTCTATACCCTACACTCTAATCCCTACACTCTACACTCTATACCCTACACTCTATACCCTACACTCTATACCCTACACTCTACACTCTATACCCTACACTCTATACCATACACTCTATACCCTACACTCTACACTCTATTCCCTACACTCTATACCATACACTCTATACCCTACACTCTTTACCCTACACTATACACTCTATACCCTACACTCTACACTCTATACCATAGACTCTATACCCTACAATCTACACTCTATACCCTACAATCTATACCCTACACTCTATACCGTACACTTTATACCCTACACTCTATACCTTACACTCTATACCCTACACTCTACACCCTACACTCTACACTCTATACCCTACACTCTATAACCTACACTCTATACCCTACACTCTTTACCCTACTCTCTACACTTTATACCCTACACTCTACACCCTACACTCTACACTCTATTCCCTACACTCCACACTCTATTCCCTACACTCTATACCATACTCTCTATACCCTACACTTTTTACCCTACAATATACACTCTATACCCTACACTCTACACTCTATACCCTACACTCTATACCCTACACTCTACACTCTATACCCTACAATCTATACCCTACACTCTATACCCTACACTCTAAACGCTACACTCTGTACCCTACACTCTACACTCTATACCCTACACTCTATACCATACACTCTATACCCTACACTCTATACCCTACACTCTATACCCTACACTCTACACTCTATACCCTACACTCTATAACATACACTTTATACCGTACACTCTATACCTTACACTCTATACCCTACACTCTACACCCTACACTCTATACCCTACACTCTATAACCTACACTCTATACCCTACTCTCTACACTTTATACCCTACACTCTACACTCTATAACCTACAATCTACACCCTACAATCTACAATCTATACCCTACACTCTATAACCTACACTCTATACCCTACACTCTACACCCTACTCTCTACACTTTATACCCTACACTCTACACTCTATACCCTACACTCTATACCCTACACTCTATACTCTATACCCTACACTCTACACTCTATACCCAACTATCTAAACACTACACTCTATACCCTACACTCTACACTCTATACCCTACACTCTATACCCTACACTCTACACTCTATACCCTACACTCTACACTCTATACCCTACTCTCTAAACCCTACACTCTATACCCTACACTCTACACTCTATACCCTACACTCTATACCCTACACTCTACACTCTATCCCCTGCACTCTATACCATACACTCTACACTCTATACTCTACACTCTATACCCTACACTCTACACTCTATACCCTACACTCTATACCCTACACTCTACACTCTATACCCTACACTCTACACTCTATACCCTACACTCTATACCCTACAATCTATACCATACACTCTATACCATACACTCTATACCCTACACTCTACACTCTATACCCTACACTCTACACTCTATACCCTACACTCTATACCCTACAATCTATACCATACACTCTATACCATACACTCTATTCCCTACACTCTATACCATACTCTCTATACCCTACACTTTTTACCCTACAATATACACTCTATACCCTACACTCTACACTCTATACCCTACACTCTATACCCTACACTCTACACTCTATACCCTACAATCTATACCCTACACTCTATACCCTACACTATAAACGCTACACTCTGTACCCTACACTCTACACTCTATACCCTACACTCTATACCATACACTCTATACCCTACACTCTATACCCTACACTCTATACCCTACACTCTACACTCTATACCCTACACTCTATAACATACACTTTATACCGTACACTCTATACCTTACACTCTATACCCTACACTCTACACCCTACACTCTATACCCTACACTCTATAACCTACACTCTATACCCTACTCTCTACACTTTATACCCTACACTCTACACTCTATAACCTACAATCTACACCCTACAATCTACAATCTATACCCTACACTCTATAACCTACACTCTATACCCTACACTCTACACCCTACTCTCTACACTTTATACCCTACACTCTACACTCTATACCCTACACTCTATACCCTACACTCTATACTCTATACCCTACACTCTACACTCTATACCCAACTATCTAAACACTACACTCTATACCCTACACTCTACACTCTATACCCTACACTCTATACCCTACACTCTACACTCTATACCCTACACTCTATACCCTACAATCTATACCATACACTCTATACCATAGACTCTATACCCTACACTCTATACCCTACACTCTACACTCTATACCCTACACTCTATACCCTACACTCTATACCCTACACTCTACACTCTATACCCTACACTCTACACTCTATACCCTACTCTCTAAACCCTACACTCTATACCCTACACTCTACACTCTATACCCTACACTCTATACCCTACACTCTACACGCTATCCCCTGCACTCTATACCATACACTCTACACTCTATACTCTACACTCTATACCCTACACTCTACACTCTATACCCTACACTCTATACCCTACACTCTACACTCTATACTCTACACTCTACACTCTATACCCTACACTCTATACCCTACAATCTATACCATACACTCTATACCATACACTCTATAACCTACACTCTACACTCTATACCCTACACTCTACACTCTATACCCTACACTCTATACCCTACAATCTATACCATACACTCTATACCATACACTCTATACCCTACACTCTATACCTCACACTCTACACTCTATCCCCTGCACTCTATAACACACACTCTACACTCTATACCCTACACTCTATACCCTACACTCTACACTCTATACCCTACACTCTACACTCTATACCCTACACTCTACACTCTATACCCTACACTCTATACCCTACAATCTATACCATACACTCTATACCATACACTCTACAACCTACACTCTATACCCTACACTCTACACTCTATACGCTACACTCTGTACCATACACTCTATACCCTACACTCTATACCATACACTCTGTACCCTACACTCTATACCTCACACTCTACACTATATCCCCTGCACTCTATACCATACACTCTACACTCTATACCCTACACTCTATACCCTACACTCTACACTCTATACCCTACACTCTATACCCTACACTCTACACTCTATACCCTACACTCTACACTCTATACCCTACACTCTATACCCTACAATCTATACCCTACACTCTATACCCTACACTCTATACCCTACACTCTACACTCTATACCCTACACTCTACACTCTATACCCTACACTCTATACCCTACAATCTATACCATACACGCTATACCATACACTCTATACCCTACACTCTATACCTCACACTCTACACTCTATCCCCTGCACTCTATACCATACAGTCTACACTCTATACCCTACACTCTATACCCTACACTCTACACTCTATACCCTACACTCTATACCCTACACTCTACACTCTATACCCTACACTCTACACTCTATACCCTACACTCTATACCCTACAATCTATACCATACACTCTATACCATACACTCTATACCCTACACAATATACCCTACACTCTATACCCTACACTCTATACCATACTCTCTATACCCTACACTCTATATCATACACTCTATAGCCTACACTCTATTCCCTACACTCTATACCATACACTCTATACCCTACACTCTATACCCTACACTATACACTCTATACCCTACTCTCTACACTCTATACCATACACTCTATACCCTACACTCTATACCCTACAATCTACACTCTATACCCTACAATCTATACACTACACTCTAAACCCTACACTCTACACTCTATACCCTACACTCTATACCCTACACTCTACACTCTATACCCTACACTCTATACCCTACACTCTATACCCTACACTCTACACTCTATACACTACACTCTGTACCCTACACTCTATACCCTACACTCTATACCATACACTCTGTACCCTACACTCTATAACTCACACTCTACACTATATCCCCTGCACTCTATACCATAGACTCTACACTCTATACCCTACACTCTATACCCTACACTCTACACTCTATACCCTACACTCTATACCCTACACTCTACACTCTATACCCTACACTCTATACCCTACAATCTATACCATACACTCTATACCATAGACTCTATACCCTACACTCTATACCCTACACTCTACACTCTATACTCTACACTCTATACCCTACACTCTATACCCTACACTCTACACTCTATACCCTACACTCTACACTCTATACCCTACTCTCTAAACCCTACACTCTATACCCTACACTCTACACTCTATACCCTACACTCTATACCCTACACTCTACACTCTATACCATACACTCTACAACCTACACTCTATACCCTACACTCTACACTCTATACACTACACTCTGTACCCTACACTCTATACCCTACACTCTATACCATACACTCTGTACCCTACACTCTATAACTCACACTCTACACTATATCCCCTGCACTCTATACCATACACTCTACACTCTATACCCTACACTCTATACCCTACACTCTACACTCTATACCCTACACTCTATACCCTACACTCTACACTCTATACCCTACACTCTATACCCTACAATCTATACCATACACTCTATACCATAGACGCTATACCCTACACTCTATACCCTACACTCTACACTCTATACCCTACACTCTATACCCTACACTCTATACCCTACACTCTACACTCTATACCCTACACTCTACACTCTATACCCTACTCTCTAAACCCTACACTCTATACCCTACACTCTACACTCTATACCCTACACTCTATACCCTACACTCTACACTCTATCCCCTGCACTCTATACCATACACTCTACACTCTATACTCTACACTCTATACCCTACACTCTACACTCTATACCCTACACTCTATACCCTACACTCTACACTCTATACTCTACACTCTACACTCTATACCCTACACTCTATACCCTACAATCTATACCATACACTCTATACCATACACTCTATAACCTACACTCTACACTCTATACCCTACACTCTACACTCTATACCCTACACTCTATACCCTACAATCTATACCATACACTCTATACCATACACTCTATACCCTACACTCTATACCTCACACTCTACACTCTATCCCCTGCACTCTATAACACACACTCTACACTCTATACCCTACACTCTATATCCTACACTCTACACTCTATACCCTACACTCTATACCCTACACTCTACACTCTATACCCTACACTCTACACTCTATACCCTACACTCTACACTCTATACCCTACACTCTATACCCTACAATCTATACCATACACTCTATACCATACACTCTACAACCTACACTCTATACCCTACACTCTACACTCTATACGCTACACTCTGTACCATACACTCTATACCCTACACTCTATACCATACACTCTGTACCCTACACTCTATACCTCACACTCTACACTATATCCCCTGCACTCTATACCATACACTCTACACTCTATACCCTACACTCTATACCCTACACTCTACACTCTATACCCTACACTCTATACCCTACACTCTACACTCTATACCCTACACTCTACACTCTATACCCTACACTCTATACCCTACAATCTATACCCTACACTCTATACCCTACACTCTATACCCTACACTCTACACTCTATACCCTACACTCTACACTCTATACCCTACACTCTATACCCTACAATCTATACCATACATGCTATACCATACACTCTATACCCTACACTCTATACCTCACACTCTACACTCTATCCCCTGCACTCTATACCATACAGTCTACACTCTATACCCTACACTCTATACCCTACACTCTACACTCTATACCCTACACTCTATACCCTACACTCTACACTCTATACCCTACACTCTACACTCTATACCCTACACTCTATACCCTACAATCTATACCATACACTCTATACCATACACTCTATACCCTACACAATATACCCTACACTCTATACCCTACACTCTATACCATACTCTCTATACCCTACACTCTATATCATACACTCTATAGCCTACACTCTATTCCCTACACTCTATACCATACACTCTATACCCTACACTCTATACCCTACACTATACACTCTATACCCTACTCTCTACACTCTATACCATACACTCTATACCCTACACTCTATACCCTACAATCTACACTCTATACCCTACAATCTATACACTACACTCTAAACCCTACACTCTACACTCTATACCCTACACTCTATACCCTACACTCTACACTCTATACCCTACACTCTATACCCTACACTCTATACTCTATACCCTACACTCTACACTCTATACCCAACTCTCTAAACCCTACACTCTATACCCTACACTCTACACTCTATACCCTACACTCTATACCCTACACTCTACACTCTATACCCTACACTCTACACTCTATACCCTACTCTCTAAAGCCTACACTCTATACCCTACACTCTACACTCTATACCCTACACTCTATACCCTACACTCTACACTCTATACCCTACACTCTATACCCTACACTCTATACCCTACACTCCATACCCTACACGCTACACCTTACACTTTATAGCTTACACTCTATACCCTACACTCTATACCCTAAACTCTATACCATACACTCTATACCCTACACTCTATACCCTACACTCTACACTCTATACCCTACACTCTATACCCTACACTCTATACCCTACACTCTACACTCTATACCCTACACTCTACACTCTATACCCTACTCTCTAAACCCTACTCTCTATACCCTACACTCTACACTCTATACCCTACACTCTATACCCTACACTCTACACTCTATCCCCTGCACTCTATACCATACACTCTACACTCTATACTCTACACTCTACACTCTATACCCTACACTCTATACCCTACAATCTATACCATACACTCTATACCATACACTCTATACCCTACACTCTACACTCTATACCCTACACTCTACACTCTATACCCTACACTCTATACCCTACAATCTATACCATACACTCTATACCATACACTCTATACCCTACACTCTATACCTCACAATCTACACTCTATCCCCTGCACTCTATAACACACACTCTACACTCTATACCCTACACTCTATATCCTACACTCTACACTCTATACCCTACACTCTATACCCTACACTCTACACTCTATACCCTACACTCTACACTCTATACCCTACACTCTACACTCTATACCCTACACTCTATACCCTACAATCTATACCATACACTCTATACCATACACTCTACAACCTACACTCTATACCCTACACTCTACACTCTATACGCTACACTCTGTACCATACACTCTATACCCTACACTCTATACCATACACTCTGCACCCTACACTCTATACCTCACACTCTACACTATATCCCCTGCACTCTATACCATACACTCTACACTCTATACCCTACACTCTATACCCTACACTCTACACTCTATACCCTACACTCTATACCCTACACTGTACACTCTATACCCTACACTCTACACTCTATACCCTACACTCTATACCCTACAATCTATACCCTACACTCTATACCCTACACTCTATACCCTACACTCTACACTCTATACCCTATACTCTACACTCTATACCCTACACTCTATACCCTACAATCTATACCATACACGCTATACCATACACTCTATACCCTACACTCTATACCTCACACTCTACACTCTATCCCCTGCACTCTATACCATACAGTCTACACTCTATACCCTACACTCTATACCCTACACTCTACACTCTATACCCTACACTCTATACCCTACACTCTACACTCTATACCCTACACTCTACACTCTATACCCTACACTCTATACCCTACAATCTATACCATACACTCTATACCATACACTCTATACCCTACACAATATACCCTACACTCTATACCCTACACTCTATACCATACTCTCTATACCCTACACTCTATATCATACACTCTATAGCCTACACTCTATTCCCTACACTCTATACCATACACTCTATACCCTACACTCTATACCCTACACTATACACTCTATACCCTACACTCTAAACCCTACACTCTATACCCTACACTCTACACTCTATACCCTACACTCTATACCATACACTCTATACCCTAAACTCTATACCCTACACTCTATACCCTACACTCTACACTCTATACCCTACACTCTATAACATACACTTTATACCGTACACTCAATACCTTACACTCTATACCCTACACTCTATACCCTACACTCTATACCCTACACTCTATAACCTACACTCTATACTCTACACTCTATACCCTACTCTCTACACTTTATACCCTACACTCTATAACCTACAATCTACATCCTACAATCTACAATCTATACCCTACACTCTATAACCTACACTCCATACCCTACACTCTACACCCTACTCTCTACACTTTATACCCTACACTCTACACTCTATACCCTACACTCTATACCCTACACTCTATACTCTATACCCTACACTCTACACTCTATACCCAACTCTCTAAACACTACACTCTATACCCTACACTCTACACTCTATACCCTACACTCTATACCCTACACTCTACACTCTATACCCTACACTCTACACTCTAAACCCTACTCTCTAAACCCTACACTCTATACCCTACACTCTACACTCTATACCCTACACTCTATACCCTACACTCTACACTCTATCCCCTGCACTCTATACCATACACTCTACACTCTATACTCTACACTCTATACCCTACACTCTACACTCTATACCCTACACTCTATACCCTACACTCTACACTCGATACCCTACACTCTACACTCTATACCCTACACTCTATACCCTACAATCTATACCATACACTCTATACCATACACTCTATACCCTACACTCTACACTCTATACCCTACACTCTACACTCTACACCCTACACTCTATGCCCTACAATCTATACCATACACTCTATACCATACACTCTATACCCTACACTCTATACCTCACACTCTACACTCTATCCCCTGCACTCTATAACACACACTCTACACTCTATACCCTACACTCTATATCCTACACTCTACACTCTATACCCTACACTCTATACCCTACACTCTACACTCTATACCCTACACTCTACACTCTATACCCTACACTCTATACCCTACAATCTATACCATACACTCTATACCATACACTCTACAACCTACACTCTATACCCTACACTCTACACTCTATACACTACACTCTGTACCCTACACTCTATACCCTACACTCTATACCATACACTCTGTACCCTACACTCTATAACTCACACTCTACACTATATCCCCTGCACTCTATACCATACACTCTACACTCTATACCCTACACTCTATACCCTACACTCTACACTCTATACCCTACACTCTATACCCTACACTCTACACTCTATACCCTACACTCTATACCCTACAATCTATACCATACACTCTATACCATAGACTCTATACCCTACACTCTATACCCTACACTCTACACTCTATACCCTACACTCTATACCCTACACTCTATACCCTACACTCTACACTCTATACCCTACACTCTACACTCTATACCCTACTCTCTAAAACCTACACTCTATACCCTACACTCTACACTCTATACCCTACACTCTATACCCTACACTCTACACTCTATCCCCTGCACTCTATACCATACACTCTACACTCTATACTCTACACTCTATACCCTACACTCTACACTCTATACCCTACACTCTATACCCTACACTCTACACTCTATACTCTACACTCTACACTCTATACCCTACACTCTATACCCTACAATCTATACCATACACTCTATACCATACACTCTATAACCTACACTCTACACTCTATACCCTACACTCTACACTCTATACCCTACACTCTATACCCTACAATCTATACCATACACTCTATACCATACACTCTATACCCTACACTCTATACCTCACACTCTACACTCTATCCCCTGCACTCTATAACACACACTCTACACTCTATACCCTACACTCTATATCCTACACTCTACACTCTATACCCTACACTCTATACCCTACACTCTACACTCTATACCCTACACTCTACACTCTATACCCTACACTCTACACTCTATACCCTACACTCTATACCCTACAATCTATACCATACACTCTATACCATACACTCTACAACCTACACTCTATACCCTACACTCTACACTCTATACGCTACACTCTGTACCATACACTCTATACCCTACACTCTATACCATACACTCTGTACCCTACACTCTATACCTCACACTCTACACTATATCCCCTGCACTCTATACCATACACTCTACACTCTATACCCTACACTCTATACCCTACACTCTACACTCTATACCCTACACTCTATACCCTACACTCTACACTCTATACCCTACACTCTACACTCTATACCCTACACTCTATACCCTACAATCTATACCCTACACTCTATACCCTACACTCTATACCCTACACTCTACACTCTATACCCTACACTCTACACTCTATACCCTACACTCTATACCCTACAATCTATACCATACACGCTATACCATACACTCTATACCCTACACTCTATACCTCACACTCTACACTCTATCCCCTGCACTCTATACCATACAGTCTACACTCTATACCCTACACTCTATACCCTACACTCTACACTCTATACCCTACACTCTATACCCTACACTCTACACTCTATACCCTACACTCTACACTCTATACCCTACACTCTATACCCTACAATCTATACCATACACTCTATACCATACACTCTATACCCTACACAATATACCCTACACTCTATACCCTACACTCTATACCATACTCTCTATACCCTACACTCTATATCATACACTCTATAGCCTACACTCTATTCCCTACACTCTATACCATACACTCTATACCCTACACTCTATACCCTACACTATACACTCTATACCCTACTCTCTACACTCTATACCATACACTCTATACCCTACACTCTATACCCTACACTCTATACCTCACACTCTACACTCTATCCCCTGCACTCTATACCATACACCCTACACTCTATACCATACACCCTGTACCCTACACTCTAAACTCTATACCCTACACTCTATACCCTACACTCTATACCCTACACCCTACGCTCTATACCCTACACTCTATACCCTACACTCAACACTCTATACCCTACACTCTATTCCATACACTCTATACCCTACACTCTATACCCTACACTCTACACTCTATACCATACACTCTACACTTTACACTCTATACCTTACACTCTATACCCTACACTCTATACTCTATACCCTACACTCTATACTCTATACAATACACTCTATACCGTACATTCTACACTATATACCCTACACTCTATACCCTACACTCTAATCCCTACACTCTACACTCTATACCCTACACTCTATACCCTACACTCTATACCCTACACTCTACACTCTATACCCTACACTCTATACCATACACTCTATACCCTACACTCTACACTCTATTCCCTACACTCTATACCATACACTCTATACCCTACACTCTTTACCCTACACTATACACTCTATACCCTACACTCTACACTCTATACCATAGACTCTATACCCTACAATCTACACTCTATACCCTACAATCTATACCCTACACTCTATACCGTACACTTTATACCCTACACTCTATACCTTACACTCTATACCCTACACTCTACACCCTACACTCTACACTCTATACCCTACACTCTATAACCTACACTCTATACCCTACACTCTTTACCCTACTCTCTACACTTTATACCCTACACTCTACACCCTACACTCTACACTCTATTCCCTACACTCCACACTCTATTCCCTACACTCTATACCATACTCTCTATACCCTACACTTTTTACCCTACAATATACACTCTATACCCTACACTCTACACTCTATACCCTACACTCTATACCCTACACTCTACACTCTATACCCTACAATCTATACCCTACACTCTATACCCTACACTCTAAACGCTACACTCTGTACCCTACACTCTACACTCTATACCCTACACTCTATACCATACACTCTATACCCTACACTCTATACCCTACACTCTATACCCTACACTCTACACTCTATACCCTACACTCTATAACATACACTTTATACCGTACACTCTATACCTTACACTCTATACCCTACACTCTACACCCTACACTCTATACCCTACACTCTATAACCTACACTCTATACCCTACTCTCTACACTTTATACCCTACACTCTACACTCTATAACCTACAATCTACACCCTACAATCTACAATCTATACCCTACACTCTATAACCTACACTCTATACCCTACACTCTACACCCTACTCTCTACACTTTATACCCTACACTCTACACTCTATACCCTACACTCTATACCCTACACTCTATACTCTATACCCTACACTCTACACTCTATACCCAACTATCTAAACACTACACTCTATACCCTACACTCTACACTCTATACCCTACACTCTATACCCTACACTCTACACTCTATACCCTACACTCTACACTCTATACCCTACTCTCTAAACCCTACACTCTATACCCTACACTCTACACTCTATACCCTACACTCTATACCCTACACTCTACACTCTATCCCCTGCACTCTATACCATACACTCTACACTCTATACTCTACACTCTATACCCTACACTCTACACTCTATACCCTACACTCTATACCCTACACTCTACACTCTATACCCTACACTCTACACTCTATACCCTACACTCTATACCCTACAATCTATACCATACACTCTATACCATACACTCTATACCCTACACTCTACACTCTATACCCTACACTCTACACTCTATACCCTACACTCTATACCCTACAATCTATACCATACACTCTATACCATACACTCTATTCCCTACACTCTATACCATACTCTCTATACCCTACACTTTTTACCCTACAATATACACTCTATACCCTACACTCTACACTCTATACCCTACACTCTATACCCTACACTCTACACTCTATACCCTACAATCTATACCCTACACTCTATACCCTACACTATAAACGCTACACTCTGTACCCTACACTCTACACTCTATACCCTACACTCTATACCATACACTCTATACCCTACACTCTATACCCTACACTCTATACCCTACACTCTACACTCTATACCCTACACTCTATAACATACACTTTATACCGTACACTCTATACCTTACACTCTATACCCTACACTCTACACCCTACACTCTATACCCTACACTCTATAACCTACACTCTATACCCTACTCTCTACACTTTATACCCTACACTCTACACTCTATAACCTACAATCTACACCCTACAATCTACAATCTATACCCTACACTCTATAACCTACACTCTATACCCTACACTCTACACCCTACTCTCTACACTTTATACCCTACACTCTACACTCTATACCCTACACTCTATACCCTACACTCTATACTCTATACCCTACACTCTACACTCTATACCCAACTATCTAAACACTACACTCTATACCCTACACTCTACACTCTATACCCTACACTCTATACCCTACACTCTACACTCTATACCCTACACTCTATACCCTACAATCTATACCATACACTCTATACCATAGACTCTATACCCTACACTCTATACCCTACACTCTACACCCTACACTCTATACCCTACACTCTATACCCTACACTCTACACTCTATACCCTACACTCTACACTCTATACCCTACTCTCTAAACCCTACACTCTATACCCTACACTCTACACTCTATACCCTACACTCTATACCCTACACTCTACACGCTATCCCCTGCACTCTATACCATACACTCTACACTCTATACTCTACACTCTATACCCTACACTCTACACTCTATACCCTACACTCTATACCCTACACTCTACACTCTATACTCTACACTCTACACTCTATACCCTACACTCTATACCCTACAATCTATACCATACACTCTATACCATACACTCTATAACCCACACTCTACACTCTATACCCTACACTCTACACTCTATACCCTACACTCTATACCCTACAATCTATACCATACACTCTATACCATACACTCTATACCCTACACTCTATACCTCACACTCTACACTCTATCCCCTGCACTCTATAACACACACTCTACACTCTATACCCTACACTCTATATCCTACACTCTACACTCTATACCCTACACTCTATACCCTACACTCTACACTCTATACCCTACACTCTACACTCTATACCCTACACTCTACACTCTATACCCTACACTCTATACCCTACAATCTATACCATACACTCTATACCATACACTCTACAACCTACACTCTATACCCTACACTCTACACTCTATACGCTACACTCTGTACCATACACTCTATACCCTACACTCTATACCATACACTCTGTACCCTACACTCTATACCTCACACTCTACACTATATCCCCTGCACTCTATACCATACACTCTACACTCTATACCCTACACTCTATACCCTACACTCTACACTCTATACCCTACACTCTATACCCTACACTCTACACTCTATACCCTACACTCTACACTCTATACCCTACACTCTATACCCTACAATCTATACCCTACACTCTATACCCTACACTCTATACCCTACACTCTACACTCTATACCCTACACTCTACACTCTATACCCTACACTCTACACTCTATACCCTACACTCTATACCCTACAATCTATACCATACACTCTATACCATACACTCTACAACCTACACTCTATACCCTACACTCTACACTCTATACGCTACACTCTGTACCATACACTCTATACCCTACACTCTATACCATACACTCTGTACCCTACACTCTATACCTCACACTCTACACTATATCCCCTGCACTCTATACCATACACTCTACACTCTATACCCTACACTCTACACTCTAAACCCTACTCTCTAAACCCTACACTCTATACCCTACACTCTACACTCTATACCCTACACTCTATACCCTACACTCTACACTCTATCCCCTGCACTCTATACCATACACTCTACACTCTATACTCTACACTCTATACCCTACACTCTACACTCTATACCCTACACTCTATACCCTACACTCTACACTCGATACCCTACACTCTACACTCTATACCCTACACTCTATACCCTACAATCTATACCATACACTCTATACCATACACTCTATACCCTACACTCTACACTCTATACCCTACACTCTACACTCTACACCCTACACTCTATGCCCTACAATCTATACCATACACTCTATACCATACACTCTATACCCTACACTCTATACCTCACACTCTACACTCTATCCCCTGCACTCTATAACACACACTCTACACTCTATACCCTACACTCTATATCCTACACTCTACACTCTATACCCTACACTCTATACCCTACACTCTACACTCTATACCCTACACTCTACACTCTATACCCTACACTCTATACCCTACAATCTATACCATACACTCTATACCATACACTCTACAACCTACACTCTATACCCTACACTCTACACTCTATACACTACACTCTGTACCCTACACTCTATACCCTACACTCTATACCATACACTCTGTACCCTACACTCTATAACTCACACTCTACACTATATCCCCTGCACTCTATACCATACACTCTACACTCTATACCCTACACTCTATACCCTACACTCTACACTCTATACCCTACACTCTATACCCTACACTCTACACTCTATACCCTACACTCTATACCCTACAATCTATACCATACACTCTATACCATAGACTCTATACCCTACACTCTATACCCTACACTCTACACTCTATACCCTACACTCTATACCCTACACTCTATACCCTACACTCTACACTCTATACCCTACACTCTACACTCTATACCCTACTCTCTAAAACCTACACTCTATACCCTACACTCTACACTCTATACCCTACACTCTATACCCTACACTCTACACTCTATCCCCTGCACTCTATACCATACACTCTACACTCTATACTCTACACTCTATACCCTACACTCTACACTCTATACCCTACACTCTATACCCTACACTCTACACTCTATACTCTACACTCTACACTCTATACCCTACACTCTATACCCTACAATCTATACCATACACTCTATACCATACACTCTATAACCTACACTCTACACTCTATACCCTACACTCTACACTCTATACCCTACACTCTATACCCTACAATCTATACCATACACTCTATACCATACACTCTATACCCTACACTCTATACCTCACACTCTACACTCTATCCCCTGCACTCTATAACACACACTCTACACTCTATACCCTACACTCTATATCCTACACTCTACACTCTATACCCTACACTCTATACCCTACACTCTACACTCTATACCCTACACTCTACACTCTATACCCTACACTCTACACTCTATACCCTACACTCTATACCCTACAATCTATACCATACACTCTATACCATACACTCTACAACCTACACTCTATACCCTACACTCTACACTCTATACGCTACACTCTGTACCATACACTCTATACCCTACACTCTATACCATACACTCTGTACCCTACACTCTATACCTCACACTCTACACTATATCCCCTGCACTCTATACCATACACTCTACACTCTATACCCTACACTCTATACCCTACACTCTACACTCTATACCCTACACTCTATACCCTACACTCTACACTCTATACCCTACACTCTACACTCTATACCCTACACTCTATACCCTACAATCTATACCCTACACTCTATACCCTACACTCTATACCCTACACTCTACACTCTATACCCTACACTCTACACTCTATACCCTACACTCTATACCCTACAATCTATACCATACACGCTATACCATACACTCTATACCCTACACTCTATACCTCACACTCTACACTCTATCCCCTGCACTCTATACCATACAGTCTACACTCTATACCCTACACTCTATACCCTACACTCTACACTCTATACCCTACACTCTATACCCTACACTCTACACTCTATACCCTACACTCTACACTCTATACCCTACACTCTATACCCTACAATCTATACCATACACTCTATACCATACACTCTATACCCTACACAATATACCCTACACTCTATACCCTACACTCTATACCATACTCTCTATACCCTACACTCTATATCATACACTCTATAGCCTACACTCTATTCCCTACACTCTATACCATACACTCTATACCCTACACTCTATACCCTACACTATACACTCTATACCCTACTCTCTACACTCTATACCATACACTCTATACCCTACACTCTATACCCTACACTCTATACCTCACACTCTACACTCTATCCCCTGCACTCTATACCATACACCCTACACTCTATACCATACACCCTGTACCCTACACTCTAAACTCTATACCCTACACTCTATACCCTACACTCTATACCCTACACCCTACGCTCTATACCCTACACTCTATACCCTACACTCAACACTCTATACCCTACACTCTATTCCATACACTCTATACCCTACACTCTATACCCTACACTCTACACTCTATACCATACACTCTACACTTTACACTCTATACCTTACACTCTATACCCTACACTCTATACTCTATACCCTACACTCTATACTCTATACAATACACTCTATACCGTACATTCTACACTATATACCCTACACTCTATACCCTACACTCTAATCCCTACACGCTACACTCTATACCCTACACTCTATACCCTACACTCTATACCCTACACTCTACACTCTATACCCTACACTCTATACCATACACTCTATACCCTACACTCTACACTCTATTCCCTACACTCTATACCATACACTCTATACCCTACACTCTTTACCCTACACTATACACTCTATACCCTACACTCTACACTCTATACCATAGACTCTATACCCTACAATCTACACTCTATACCCTACAATCTATACCCTACACTCTATACCGTACACTTTATACCCTACACTCTATACCTTACACTCTATACCCTACACTCTACACCCTACACTCTACACTCTATACCCTACACTCTATAACCTACACTCTATACCCTACACTCTTTACCCTACTCTCTACACTTTATACCCTACACTCTACACCCTACACTCTACACTCTATTCCCTACACTCCACACTCTATTCCCTACACTCTATACCATACTCTCTATACCCTACACTTTTTACCCTACAATATACACTCTATACCCTACACTCTACACTCTATACCCTACACTCTATACCCTACACTCTACACTCTATACCCTACAATCTATACCCTACACTCTATACCCTACACTCTAAACGCTACACTCTGTACCCTACACTCTACACTCTATACCCTACACTCTATACCATACACTCTATACCCTACACTCTATACCCTACACTCTATACCCTACACTCTACACTCTATACCCTACACTCTATAACATACACTTTATACCGTACACTCTATACCTTACACTCTATACCCTACACTCTACACCCTACACTCTATACCCTACACTCTATAACCTACACTCTATACCCTACTCTCTACACTTTATACCCTACACTCTACACTCTATAACCTACAATCTACACCCTACAATCTACAATCTATACCCTACACTCTATAACCTACACTCTATACCCTACACTCTACACCCTACTCTCTACACTTTATACCCTACACTCTACACTCTATACCCTACACTCTATACCCTACACTCTATACTCTATACCCTACACTCTACACTCTATACCCAACTATCTAAACACTACACTCTATACCCTACACTCTACACTCTATACCCTACACTCTATACCCTACACTCTACACTCTATACCCTACACTCTACACTCTATACCCTACTCTCTAAACCCTACACTCTATACCCTACACTCTACACTCTATACCCTACACTCTATACCCTACACTCTACACTCTATCCCCTGCACTCTATACCATACACTCTACACTCTATACTCTACACTCTATACCCTACACTCTACACTCTATACCCTACACTCTATACCCTACACTCTACACTCTATACCCTACACTCTACACTCTATACCCTACACTCTATACCCTACAATCTATACCATACACTCTATACCATACACTCTATACCCTACACTCTACACTCTATACCCTACACTCTACACTCTATACCCTACACTCTATACCCTACAATCTATACCATACACTCTATACCATACACTCTATTCCCTACACTCTATACCATACTCTCTATACCCTACACTTTTTACCCTACAATATACACTCTATACCCTACACTCTACACTCTATACCCTACACTCTATACCCTACACTCTACACTCTATACCCTACAATCTATACCCTACACTCTATACCCTACACTATAAACGCTACACTCTGTACCCTACACTCTACACTCTATACCCTACACTCTATACCATACACTCTATACCCTACACTCTATACCCTACACTCTATACCCTACACTCTACACTCTATACCCTACACTCTATAACATACACTTTATACCGTACACTCTATACCTTACACTCTATACCCTACACTCTACACCCTACACTCTATACCCTACACTCTATAACCTACACTCTATACCCTACTCTCTACACTTTATACCCTACACTCTACACTCTATAACCTACAATCTACACCCTACAATCTACAATCTATACCCTACACTCTATAACCTACACTCTATACCCTACACTCTACACCCTACTCTCTACACTTTATACCCTACACTCTACACTCTATACCCTACACTCTATACCCTACACTCTATACTCTATACCCTACACTCTACACTCTATACCCAACTATCTAAACACTACACTCTATACCCTACACTCTACACTCTATACCCTACACTCTATACCCTACACTCTACACTCTATACCCTACACTCTATACCCTACAATCTATACCATACACTCTATACCATAGACTCTATACCCTACACTCTATACCCTACACTCTACACTCTATACCCTACACTCTATACCCTACACTCTATACCCTACACTCTACACTCTATACCCTACACTCTACACTCTATACCCTACTCTCTAAACCCTACACTCTATACCCTACACTCTACACTCTATACCCTACACTCTATACCCTACACTCTACACGCTATCCCCTGCACTCTATACCATACACTCTACACTCTATACTCTACACTCTATACCCTACACTCTACACTCTATACCCTACACTCTATACCCTACACTCTACACTCTATACTCTACACTCTACACTCTATACCCTACACTCTATACCCTACAATCTATACCATACACTCTATACCATACACTCTATAACCTACACTCTACACTCTATACCCTACACTCTACACTCTATACCCTACACTCTATACCCTACAATCTATACCATACACTCTATACCATACACTCTATACCCTACACTCTATACCTCACACTCTACACTCTATCCCCTGCACTCTATAACACACACTCTACACTCTATACCCTACACTCTATATCCTACACTCTACACTCTATACCCTACACTCTATACCCTACACTCTACACTCTATACCCTACACTCTACACTCTATACCCTACACTCTACACTCTATACCCTACACTCTATACCCTACAATCTATACCATACACTCTATACCATACACTCTACAACCTACACTCTATACCCTACACTCTACACTCTATACGCTACACTCTGTACCATACACTCTATACCCTACACTCTATACCATACACTCTGTACCCTACACTCTATACCTCACACTCTACACTATATCCCCTGCACTCTATACCATACACTCTACACTCTATACCCTACACTCTATACCCTACACTCTACACTCTATACCCTACACTCTATACCCTACACTCTACACTCTATACCCTACACTCTACACTCTATACCCTACACTCTATACCCTACAATCTATACCCTACACTCTATACCCTACACTCTATACCCTACACTCTACACTCTATACCCTACACTCTACACTCTATACCCTACACTCTATACCCTACAATCTATACCATACACGCTATACCATACACTCTATACCCTACACTCTATACCTCACACTCTACACTCTATCCCCTGCACTCTATACCATACAGTCTACACTCTATACCCTACACTCTATACCCTACACTCTACACTCTATACCCTACACTCTATACCCTACACTCTACACTCTATACCCTACACTCTACACTCTATACCCTACACTCTATACCCTACAATCTATACCATACACTCTATACCATACACTCTATACCCTACACAATATACCCTACACTCTATACCCTACACTCTATACCATACTCTCTATACCCTACACTCTATATCATACACTCTATAGCCTACACTCTATTCCCTACACTCTATACCATACACTCTATACCCTACACTCTATACCCTACACTATACACTCTATACCCTACTCTCTACACTCTATACCATACACTCTATACCCTACACTCTATACCCTACAATCTACACTCTATACCCTACAATCTATACACTACACTCTAAACCCTACACTCTACACTCTATACCCTACACTCTATACCCTACACTCTACACTCTATACCCTACACTCTATACCCTACACTCTATACCCTACACTCTACACTCTATACACTACATTCTGTACCCTACACTCTATACCCTACACTCTATACCATACACTCTGTACCCTACACTCTATAACTCACACTCTACACTATATCCCCTGCACTCTATACCATAGACTCTACACTCTATACCCTACACTCTATACCCTACACTCTACACTCTATACCCTACACTCTATACCCTACACTCTACACTCTATACCCTACACTCTATACCCTACAATCTATACCATACACTCTATACCATAGACTCTATACCCTACACTCTATACCCTACACTCTACACTCTATACCCTACACTCTATACCCTACACTCTATACCCTACACTCTACACTCTATACCCTACACTCTACACTCTATACCCTACTCTCTAAACCCTACACTCTATACCCTACACTCTACACTCTATACCCTACACTCTATACCCTACACTCTACACTCTATACCATACACTCTACAACCTACACTCTATACCCTACACTCTACACTCTATACACTACACTCTGTACCCTACACTCTATACCCTACACTCTATACCATACACTCTGTACCCTACACTCTATAACTCACACTCTACACTATATCCCCTGCACTCTATACCATACACTCTACACTCTATACCCTACACTCTATACCCTACACTCTACACTCTATACCCTACACTCTATACCCTACACTCTACACTCTATACCCTACACTCTATACCCTACAATCTATACCATACACTCTATACCATAGACGCTATACCCTACACTCTATACCCTACACTCTACACTCTATACCCTACACTCTATACCCTACACTCTATACCCTACACTCTACACTCTATACCCTACACTCTACACTCTATACCCTACTCTCTAAACCCTACACTCTATACCCTACACTCTACACTCTATACCCTACACTCTATACCCTACACTCTACACTCTATCCCCTGCACTCTATACCATACACTCTACACTCTATACTCTACACTCTATACCCTACACTCTACACTCTATACCCTACACTCTATACCCTACACTCTACACTCTATACTCTACACTCTACACTCTATACCCTACACTCTATACCCTACAATCTATACCATACACTCTATACCATACACTCTATAACCTACACTCTACACTCTATACCCTACACTCTACACTCTATACCCTACACTCTATACCCTACAATCTATACCATACACTCTATACCATACACTCTATACCCTACACTCTATACCTCACACTCTACACTCTATCCCCTGCACTCTATAACACACACTCTACACTCTATACCCTACACTCTATATCCTACACTCTACACTCTATACCCTACACTCTATACCCTACACTCTACACTCTATACCCTACACTCTACACTCTATACCCTACACTCTACACTCTATACCCTACACTCTATACCCTACAATCTATACCATACACTCTATACCATACACTCTACAACCTACACTCTATACCCTACACTCTACACTCTATACGCTACACTCTGTACCATACACTCTATACCCTACACTCTATACCATACACTCTGTACCCTACACTCTATACCTCACACTCTACACTATATCCCCTGCACTCTATACCATACACTCTACACTCTATACCCTACACTCTATACCCTACACTCTACACTCTATACCCTACACTCTATACCCTACACTCTACACTCTATACCCTACACTCTACACTCTATACCCTACACTCTATACCCTACAATCTATACCCTACACTCTATACCCTACACTCTATACCCTACACTCTACACTCTATACCCTACACTCTACACTCTATACCCTACACTCTATACCCTACAATCTATACCATACATGCTATACCATACACTCTATACCCTACACTCTATACCTCACACTCTACACTCTATCCCCTGCACTCTATACCATACAGTCTACACTCTATACCCTACACTCTATACCCTACACTCTACACTCTATACCCTACACTCTATACCCTACACTCTACACTCTATACCCTACACTCTACACTCTATACCCTACACTCTATACCCTACAATCTATACCATACACTCTATACCATACACTCTATACCCTACACAATATACCCTACACTCTATACCCTACACTCTATACCATACTCTCTATACCCTACACTCTATATCATACACTCTATAGCCTACACTCTATTCCCTACACTCTATACCATACACTCTATACCCTACACTCTATACCCTACACTATACACTCTATACCCTACTCTCTACACTCTATACCATACACTCTATACCCTACACTCTATACCCTACAATCTACACTCTATACCCTACAATCTATACACTACACTCTAAACCCTACACTCTACACTCTATACCCTACACTCTATACCCTACACTCTACACTCTATACCCTACACTCTATACCCTACACTCTATACTCTATACCCTACACTCTACACTCTATACCCAACTCTCTAAACCCTACACTCTATACCCTACACTCTACACTCTATACCCTACACTCTATACCCTACACTCTACACTCTATACCCTACACTCTACACTCTATACCCTACTCTCTAAAGCCTACACTCTATACCCTACACTCTACACTCTATACCCTACACTCTATACCCTACACTCTACACTCTATACCCTACACTCTATACCCTACACTCTATACCCTACACTCCATACCCTACACGCTACACCTTACACTTTATAGCTTACACTCTATACCCTACACTCTATACCCTAAACTCTATACCATACACTCTATACCCTACACTCTATACCCTACACTCTACACTCTATACCCTACACTCTATACCCTACACTCTATACCCTACACTCTACACTCTATACCCTACACTCTACACTCTATACCCTACTCTCTAAACCCTACTCTCTATACCCTACACTCTACACTCTATACCCTACACTCTATACCCTACACTCTACACTCTATCCCCTGCACTCTATACCATACACTCTACACTCTATACTCTACACTCTATACCCTACACTCTACACTCTATACCCTACACTCTATACCCTACACTCTACACTCTATACTCTACACTCTACACTCTATACCCTACACTCTATACCCTACAATCTATACCATACACTCTATACCATACACTCTATACCCTACACTCTACACTCTATACCCTACACTCTACACTCTATACCCTACACTCTATACCCTACAATCTATACCATACACTCTATACCATACACTCTATACCCTACACTCTATACCTCACAATCTACACTCTATCCCCTGCACTCTATAACACACACTCTACACTCTATACCCTACACTCTATATCCTACACTCTACACTCTATACCCTACACTCTATACCCTACACTCTACACTCTATACCCTACACTCTACACTCTATACCCTACACTCTACACTCTATACCCTACACTCTATACCCTACAATCTATACCATACACTCTATACCATACACTCTACAACCTACACTCTATACCCTACACTCTACACTCTATACGCTACACTCTGTACCATACACTCTATACCCTACACTCTATACCATACACTCTGCACCCTACACTCTATACCTCACACTCTACACTATATCCCCTGCACTCTATACCATACACTCTACACTCTATACCCTACACTCTATACCCTACACTCTACACTCTATACCCTACACTCTATACCCTACACTGTACACTCTATACCCTACACTCTACACTCTATACCCTACACTCTATACCCTACAATCTATACCCTACACTCTATACCCTACACTCTATACCCTACACTCTACACTCTATACCCTATACTCTACACTCTATACCCTACACTCTATACCCTACAATCTATACCATACACGCTATACCATACACTCTATACCCTACACTCTATACCTCACACTCTACACTCTATCCCCTGCACTCTATACCATACAGTCTACACTCTATACCCTACACTCTATACCCTACACTCTACACTCTATACCCTACACTCTATACCCTACACTCTACACTCTATACCCTACACTCTACACTCTATACCCTACACTCTATACCCTACAATCTATACCATACACTCTATACCATACACTCTATACCCTACACAATATACCCTACACTCTATACCCTACACTCTATACCATACTCTCTATACCCTACACTCTATATCATACACTCTATAGCCTACACTCTATTCCCTACACTCTATACCATACACTCTATACCCTACACTCTATACCCTACACTATACACTCTATACCCTACACTCTAAACCCTACACTCTATACCCTACACTCTACACTCTATACCCTACACTCTATACCATACACTCTATACCCTAAACTCTATACCCTACACTCTATACCCTACACTCTACACTCTATACCCTACACTCTATAACATACACTTTATACCGTACACTCAATACCTTACACTCTATACCCTACACTCTATACCCTACACTCTATACCCTACACTCTATAACCTACACTCTATACTCTACACTCTATACCCTACTCTCTACACTTTATACCCTACACTCTATAACCTACAATCTACATCCTACAATCTACAATCTATACCCTACACTCTATAACCTACACTCCATACCCTACACTCTACACCCTACTCTCTACACTTTATACCCTACACTCTACACTCTATACCCTACACTCTATACCCTACACTCTATACTCTATACCCTACACTCTACACTCTATACCCAACTCTCTAAACACTACACTCTATACCCTACACTCTACACTCTATACCCTACACTCTATACCCTACACTCTACACTCTATACCCTACACTCTACACTCTAAACCCTACTCTCTAAACCCTACACTCTATACCCTACACTCTACACTCTATACCCTACACTCTATACCCTACACTCTACACTCTATCCCCTGCACTCTATACCATACACTCTACACTCTATACTCTACACTCTATACCCTACACTCTACACTCTATACCCTACACTCTATACCCTACACTCTACACTCGATACCCTACACTCTACACTCTATACCCTACACTCTATACCCTACAATCTATACCATACACTCTATACCATACACTCTATACCCTACACTCTACACTCTATACCCTACACTCTACACTCTACACCCTACACTCTATGCCCTACAATCTATACCATACACTCTATACCATACACTCTATACCCTACACTCTATACCTCACACTCTACACTCTATCCCCTGCACTCTATAACACACACTCTACACTCTATACCCTACACTCTATATCCTACACTCTACACTCTATACCCTACACTCTATACCCTACACTCTACACTCTATACCCTACACTCTACACTCTATACCCTACACTCTATACCCTACAATCTATACCATACACTCTATACCATACACTCTACAACCTACACTCTATACCCTACACTCTACACTCTATACACTACACTCTGTACCCTACACTCTATACCCTACACTCTATACCATACACTCTGTACCCTACACTCTATAACTCACACTCTACACTATATCCCCTGCACTCTATACCATACACTCTACACTCTATACCCTACACTCTATACCCTACACTCTACACTCTATACCCTACACTCTATACCCTACACTCTACACTCTATACCCTACACTCTATACCCTACAATCTATACCATACACTCTATACCATAGACTCTATACCCTACACTCTATACCCTACACTCTACACTCTATACCCTACACTCTATACCCTACACTCTATACCCTACACTCTACACTCTATACCCTACACTCTACACTCTATACCCTACTCTCTAAAACCTACACTCTATACCCTACACTCTACACTCTATACCCTACACTCTATACCCTACACTCTACACTCTATCCCCTGCACTCTATACCATACACTCTACACTCTATACTCTACACTCTATACCCTACACTCTACACTCTATACCCTACACTCTATACCCTACACTCTACACTCTATACTCTACACTCTACACTCTATACCCTACACTCTATACCCTACAATCTATACCATACACTCTATACCATACACTCTATAACCTACACTCTACACTCTATACCCTACACTCTACACTCTATACCCTACACTCTATACCCTACAATCTATACCATACACTCTATACCATACACTCTATACCCTACACTCTATACCTCACACTCTACACTCTATCCCCTGCACTCTATAACACACACTCTACACTCTATACCCTACACTCTATATCCTACACTCTACACTCTATACCCTACACTCTATACCCTACACTCTACACTCTATACCCTACACTCTACACTCTATACCCTACACTCTACACTCTATACCCTACACTCTATACCCTACAATCTATACCATACACTCTATACCATACACTCTACAACCTACACTCTATACCCTACACTCTACACTCTATACGCTACACTCTGTACCATACACTCTATACCCTACACTCTATACCATACACTCTGTACCCTACACTCTATACCTCACACTCTACACTATATCCCCTGCACTCTATACCATACACTCTACACTCTATACCCTACACTCTATACCCTACACTCTACACTCTATACCCTACACTCTATACCCTACACTCTACACTCTATACCCTACACTCTACACTCTATACCCTACACTCTATACCCTACAATCTATACCCTACACTCTATACCCTACACTCTATACCCTACACTCTACACTCTATACCCTACACTCTACACTCTATACCCTACACTCTATACCCTACAATCTATACCATACACGCTATACCATACACTCTATACCCTACACTCTATACCTCACACTCTACACTCTATCCCCTGCACTCTATACCATACAGTCTACACTCTATACCCTACACTCTATACCCTACACTCTACACTCTATACCCTACACTCTATACCCTACACTCTACACTCTATACCCTACACTCTACACTCTATACCCTACACTCTATACCCTACAATCTATACCATACACTCTATACCATACACTCTATACCCTACACAATATACCCTACACTCTATACCCTACACTCTATACCATACTCTCTATACCCTACACTCTATATCATACACTCTATAGCCTACACTCTATTCCCTACACTCTATACCATACACTCTATACCCTACACTCTATACCCTACACTATACACTCTATACCCTACTCTCTACACTCTATACCATACACTCTATACCCTACACTCTATACCCTACAATCTACACTCTATACCCTACAATCTATACACTACACTCTAAACCCTACACTCTACACTCTATACCCTACACTCTATACCCTACACTCTACACTCTATACCCTACACTCTATACCCTACACTCTATACTCTATACCCTACACTCTACACTCTATACCCAACTCTCTAAACCCTACACTCTATACCCTACACTCTACACTCTATACCCTACACTCTATACCCTACACTCTACACTCTATACCCTACACTCTACACTCTATACCCTACTCTCTAAAGCCTACACTCTATACCCTACACTCTACACTCTATACCCTACACTCTATACCCTACACTCTACACTCTATACCCTACACTCTATACCCTACACTCTATACCCTACACTCCATACCCTACACGCTACACCTTACACTTTATAGCTTACACTCTATACCCTACACTCTATACCCTAAACTCTATACCATACACTCTATACCCTACACTCTATACCCTACACTCTACACTCTATACCCTACACTCTATACCCTACACTCTATACCCTACACTCTACACTCTATACCCTACACTCTACACTCTATACCCTACTCTCTAAACCCTACTCTCTATACCCTACACTCTACACTCTATACCCTACACTCTATACCCTACACTCTACACTCTATCCCCTGCACTCTATACCATACACTCTACACTCTATACTCTACACTCTATACCCTACACTCTACACTCTATACCCTACACTCTATACCCTACACTCTACACTCTATACTCTACACTCTACACTCTATACCCTACACTCTATACCCTACAATCTATACCATACACTCTATACCATACACTCTATACCCTACACTCTACACTCTATACCCTACACTCTACACTCTATACCCTACACTCTATACCCTACAATCTATACCATACACTCTATACCATACACTCTATACCCTACACTCTATACCTCACAATCTACACTCTATCCCCTGCACTCTATAACACACACTCTACACTCTATACCCTACACTCTATATCCTACACTCTACACTCTATACCCTACACTCTATACCCTACACTCTACACTCTATACCCTACACTCTACACTCTATACCCTACACTCTATACCCTACAATCTATACCATACACTCTATACCATACACTCTACAACCTACACTCTATACCCTACACTCTACACTCTATACGCTACACTCTGTACCATACACTCTATACCCTACACTCTATACCATACACTCTGCACCCTACACTCTATACCTCACACTCTACACTATATCCCCTGCACTCTATACCATACACTCTACACTCTATACCCTACACTCTATACCCTACACTCTACACTCTATACCCTACACTCTATACCCTACACTGTACACTCTATACCCTACACTCTACACTCTATACCCTACACTCTATACCCTACAATCTATACCCTACACTCTATACCCTACACTCTATACCCTACACTCTACACTCTATACCCTATACTCTACACTCTATACCCTACACTCTATACCCTACAATCTATACCATACACGCTATACCATACACTCTATACCCTACACTCTATACCTCACACTCTACACTCTATCCCCTGCACTCTATACCATACAGTCTACACTCTATACCCTACACTCTATACCCTACACTCTACACTCTATACCCTACACTCTATACCCTACACTCTACACTCTATACCCTACACTCTACACTCTATACCCTACACTCTATACCCTACAATCTATACCATACACTCTATACCATACACTCTATACCCTACACAATATACCCTACACTCTATACCCTACACTCTATACCATACTCTCTATACCCTACACTCTATATCATACACTCTATAGCCTACACTCTATTCCCTACACTTGATACCATACACTCTATACCCTACACTCTATACCCTACACTATACACTCTATACCCTACTCTCTACACTCTATACCATACACTCTATACCCTACACTCTATACCCTACAATCTACACTCTATACCCTACAATCTATACACTACACTCTAAACCCTACACTCTACACTCTATACCCTACACTCTATACCCTACACTCTACACTCTATACCCTACACTCTATACCCTACACTCTATACTCTATACCCTACACTCTACACTCTATACCCAACTCTCTAAACCCTACACTCTATACCCTACACTCTACACTCTATACCCTACACTCTATACCCTACACTCTACACTCTATACCCTACACTCTACACTCTATACCCTACTCTCTAAACCCTACACTCTATACCCTACACTCTACACTCTATACCCTACACTCTATACCCTACACTCTACACTCTATACCCTACACTCTATACCCTACACTCTATACCCTACACTCCATACCCTACACGCTACACCCTACACTTTATAGCTTACACTCTATACCCTACACTCTATACCCTAAACTCTATACCATACACTCTATACCCTACACTCTATACCCTACACTCTATACCCTACACTCTACACCATACACTCTATGCACTACCCTCTATACCTTACACTCTATACCCTACACTCTACACAGTATACCCTACACTCTATACCCTACACTCTATACCCTACACTCTATACCATACACTCTATACCCTACACTCTATACCCTACACTCTACACTCTATACCCTTCACTCTATACCCTACACTCTATACCCTACACTCTACACTTTATACCCTACACTCTCTACCCTACACTCTATACCCTACACTCTATACCCTACACTCTACACTCTATACCCTACACTCTATACCCTACACTCTATACCCTACACTCTATACCCTACACTCTACACTTTATACCCTACACTCTATACCCTACACTCTATACCATACACTCTATACCCTACACTCTATACCCTACACTCTATACCCTACACTCTACACTCTATACCCTACACTCTATACCCTACACTCTACACTTTATACCCTACACTCTATACCCTACACTCTATACCCTCCACTCTATACCCTACACTCTACACTCTACACCCTACACTCTACACTTTATACCCTACACTCTATACCCTACACTCTATACCCTTCACTCTATACCCTACACGCTATACCCTACACTCTATACCCTACACTCTATACCCTACACTCTATACCCTACACTCTACACCCTACACTCTATACCCTACACCCTATACCCTACACTCTATACCCTACACTCAACACTCTACACTCTATACCCTACACTCTATACCCTACACTCTATACCCTACACTCTACACCCTACACTCTACACTCGATACCCTACACTCTATACCCTACAATCTATACCATACACTCTATACCATACACTCTATACCATACACTCTATCCCCTACACTCTATACCATACACTCTACACTCTATACCCTACACTCTACACCCTACACTATATACCCTACACTCTACACTCTATACCCTACATTCTCTACCCTACACTCTATACCATACACTCTATACCATACACTCTATCCCCTACACTCTATACCATACACTTTACACTCTATACCCTACTTTCTATACCCTACACTCTACACTCTACACCCTACACTCTATACCCTACACTCTACACTCTATACCCTACACTCTACACTCTATACCCTACTCTCTAAACCCTACACTCTATACCCTACACTCTACACTCTATACCCTACACTCTATACCCTACACTCTACACTCTATCCCCTGCACTCTATACCATACACTCTACACTCTATACTCTACACTCTGTACCCTACACTCTACACTCTATACCCTACACTCTATACCCTACACTCTACACTCTATACTCTACACTCTACACTCTATACCCTACACTCTATACCCTACAATCTATACCATACACTCTATACCATACACTCTATACCCTACACTCTACACTCTATACCCTACACTCTACACTCTATACCCTACACTCTATACCCTACAATCTATACCATACACTCTATACCATACACTCTATACCCTACACTCTATACCTCACACTCTACACTCTATCCCCTGCACTCTATAACACACACTCTACACTCTATACCCTACACTCTATATCCTACCCTCTACACTCTATACCCTACACTCTATACCCTACACTCTACACTCTATACCCTACACTCTACACTCTATACCCTACACTCTACACTCTATACCCTACACTCTATACCCTACAATCTATACCATACACTCTATACCATACACTCTACAACCTACACTCTATACCCTACACTCTACACTCTATACGCTACACTCTGTACCATACACTCTATACCCTACACTCTATACCATACACTCTGTACCCTACACTCTATACCTCACACTCTACACTATATCCCCTGCACTCTATACCATACACTCTACACTCTATACCCTACACTCTATACCCTACACTCTACACTCTATACCCTACACTCTATACCCTACACTCTACACTCTATACCCTACACTCTACACTCTATACCCTACACTCTATACCCTACAATCTATACCCTACACTCTATACCCTACACTCTATACCCTACACTCTACACTCTATACCCTACACTCTACACTCTATACCCTACACTCTATACCCTACAATCTATACCATACACGCTATACCATACACTCTATACCCTACACTCTATACCTCACACTCTACACTCTATCCCCTGCACTCTATACCATACAGTCTACACTCTATACCCTACACTCTATACCCTACACTCTACACTCTATACCCTACACTCTATACCCTACACTCTACACTCTATACCCTACACTCTACACTCTATACCCTACACTCTATACCCTACAATCTATACCATACACTCTATACCATACACTCTATACCCTACACAATATACCCTACACTCTATACCCTACACTCTATACCATACTCTCTATACCCTACACTCTATATCATACACTCTATAGCCTACACTCTATTCCCTACACTCTATACCATACACTCTATACCCTACACTCTATACCCTACACTATACACTCTATACCCTACTCTCTACACTCTATACCATACACTCTATACCCTACACTCTATACCCTACAATCTACACTCTATACCCTACAATCTATACACTACACTCTAAACCCTACACTCTACACTCTATACCCTACACTCTATACCCTACACTCTACACTCTATACCCTACACTCTATACCCTACACTCTATACTCTATACCCTACACTCTACACTCTATACCCAACTCTCTAAACCCTACACTCTATACCCTACACTCTACACTCTATACCCTACACTCTATACCCTACACTCTACACTCTATACCCTACACTCTACACTCTATACCCTACTCTCTAAACCCTACACTCTATACCCTACACTCTACACTCTATACCCTACACTCTATACCCTACACTCTACACTCTATACCCTACACTCTATACCCTACACTCTATACCCTACACTCCATACCCTACACGCTACACCCTACACTTTATAGCTTACACTCTATACCCTACACTCTATACCCTAAACTCTATACCATACACTCTATACCCTACACTCTATGCCCTACACTCTATACCCTACACTCTACACCATACACTCTATGCACTACCCTCTATACCTTACACTCTATACCCTACACTCTACACAGTATACCCTACACTCTATACCCTACACTCTACACTCTATACCCTACACTCTATACCATACACTCTATACCCTACACTCTATACCCTACACTCTACACTCTATACCCTACACTCTATACCCTACACTCTATACCCTACACTCTACACTTTATACCCTACACTCTATACCCTACACTCTATACCCTACACTCTATACCCTACACTCTACACTCTATACCCTACACTCTATACCCTACACTCTATACCCTACACTCTATACCCTACACTCTACACTTTATACCCTACACTCTATACCCTACACTCTATACCATACACTCTATACCCTACACTCTATACCCTACACTCTATACCCTACACTCTACACTCTATACCCTACACTCTATACCCTACACTCTACACTTTATACCCTACACTCTATACCCTACACTCTATACCCTCCACTCTATACCCTACACTCTACACTCTACACCCTACACTCTACACTTTATACCCTACACTCTATACCCTACACTCTATACCCTTCACTCTATACCCTACACGCTATACCCTACACTCTATACCCTACACTCTATACCCTACACTCTATACCCTACACTCTACACCCTACACTCTATACCCTACACCCTATACCCTACACTCTATACCCTACACTCAACACTCTACACTCTATACCCTACACTCTATACCCTACACTCTATACCCTACACTCTACACCCTACACTCTACACTCGATACCCTACACTCTATACCCTACAATCTATACCATACACTCTATACCATACACTCTATACCATACACTCTATCCCCTACACTCTATACCATACACTCTACACTCTATACCCTACACTCTACACCCTACACTATATACCCTACACTCTACACTCTATACCCTACATTCTCTACCCTACACTCTATACCATACACTCTATACCATACACTCTATCCCCTACACTCTATACCATACACTTTACACTCTATACCCTACTTTCTATACCCTACACTCTACACTCTACACCCTACACTCTATACCCTACACTCTACACTCTATACCCTACACTCTACACTCTATACCCTACACTCTACACCCTACACTCTATACCATACACTCTATACCCTACACTCTACACTCTATACCCTACACTCTATACCCTACACTCTATACCCTACACCCTACGCTCTATACCCTACACTCTATACCCTAAACTCTACACTCTATACCCTACACTCTATTCCATACACTCTATACCCTACACTCTATACCCTACACTCTACACTCTATACCCTACACTCTACACTTTACACTCTATACCCTACACTCTATACTCTATACCCTACACTCTATACCGTGCATTCTACACTCTATACTCTACACTCTATACCCTGCACTCTAATCCCTACACTCTACACTCTATACCCTACACTCTATACCCTACACTCTATACCCTACATTCTACACCCTACACTCTATACCCTACACTCTATACCCTACACTCTATACCCTACACTCTACACTCTATACCCTACACTCTATACCATACACTCTACACTCTATTCCCTACACTCTAAACCATACACTCTATACCCTACACTCTATACCCTACACTCTACACTCTATACCCTACACTCTACACTCTATACCATACACTCTATACCCTACACTCTATACCCTACACTCTACACTCTATACCCTACACTCTATACCCTACACTCTATACCCTACACCCTACGCTCTATACCCTACAATCTATACCCTAAACTCTACACTCTATACCCTACACTCTATTCCATACACTCTATACCCTACACTCTATACCCTACACTCTACACTCTATACCCTACACTCTACACTTTACACTCTATACCCTACACTCTATACTCTATACCCTACACTCTATACCGTGCATTCTACACTCTATACTCTACACTCTATACCCTGCACTCTAATCCCTACACTCTACACTCTATACCCTACACTCTATACCCTACACTCTATACCCTACACTCTACACCCTACACTCTATACCCTACACTCTATACCCTACACTCTATACCCTACACTCTACACTCTATACCCTACACTCTATACCATACACTCTACACTCTATTCCCTACACTCTATACCATACACTCTATACCCTACACTCTATACCCTACACTATACACTCTATACCCTACACTCTACACTCTATACCATACACTCTATACCCTACACTCTATACCCTACACTCTACACTCTATACCCTACAATCTATACCCTACACTCTACACCCTACACTCTACACCCTACACTCTATACCCTACAATCTACACTCTATACCCTACACTCTATTCCATACACTCTATACCCTACACTCTATACCATACACTCTACACCATACACTCTATACCATACACTCTATACCCCACACTCTACACTCTATACCCTACACTCTATACCCTACACTATACACTCTATACCCTACACTCTACACCATACACTCTATACCCTACACTCTATACTCTACGCTATACACTCTATACCTTACAATCTATACCTTACACTCTTTACAATACACTCTATACCCTACACTCTATACCCTACACTCTACACTCTATAACCTACACTCTATACCATACACTCTATATCCTACACTCTATACCCTACACTCTATACCCTACACTCTACACTCTATACCCTACACTCTATACCATACACTCTATACCCTACACTCTATGCCCTACACTCTAATCTCCATACCATACACTCTATACCCTACACTCTATAACATACATTCTACACCCTACACTCTATACCATACACTCTATACCATACACTCTACACTCTATACCATTCACTCTATACCCTACACTCTACACTTTATACCCTACACTCTATACCCTACAATCTATACCCTACACTCTATACCCTACACGCTATATCCTACACTCTATACCCTACACTCTATACCCTACACTCTACACTCTATACCCTACACTCTATACCATACACTCTATACCCTACACTCTACACTCTATACCCTACACTCTATACCATACACTCTATACCATACACTATATGCCCTACACTCTAATCTCCATACCATACACTCTATACCCTACACTCTATAACATACATTCTACACCCTACACTCTATACCATACACTCTATACCTACACTCTACACTCTATACCATACACTCTATACCCTACACGCTACACTCTATACCCTAAACTCTACACCCTACACTCTATACCCTACACTCTATACCCTACACTCTATACCCTACACGCTATACCCTACACTCTACACTCTATACCCTACACTCTATACCGTACACTCTATACCATACACTCTATACCATACACTCTATATCATACCCTCTATACCCTACACTCTATACCCTACACTCTACACTCTATACCCTACACTCTACACTCTATACCCTACACTCTATACATTACAATCTATACCATACACTCTATACCATACACTCTATACCCTACACTCTATACCTCACACTCTACACTCTATCCCCTGCACTCTATACCATACACCCTACACTCTATACCATACACTCTATACCCTACACTCTATACCCTCCACTCTATACCCTACACTCTACACTCTACACCCTACACTCTACACTTTATACCCTACACTCTATACCCTACACTCTATACCCTTCACTCTATACCCTACACGCTATACCCTACACTCTATACCCTACACTCTATACCCTACACTCTATACCCTACACTCTACACCCTACACTCTATACCCTACACCCTATACCCTACACTCTATACCCAACACTCAACACTCTACACTCTATACCCTACACTCTATACCCTACACTCTATACCCTACACTCTACACCCTACACTCTACACTCGATACCCTACACTCTATACCCTACAATCTATACCATACACTCTATACCATACACTCTATACCATACACTCTATCCCCTACACTCTATACCATACACTCTACACTCTATACCCTACACTCTACACCCTACACTATATACCCTACACTCTACACTCTATACCCTACATTCTCTACCCTACACTCTATACCATACACTCTATACCATACACTCTATCCCCTACACTCTATACCATACACTTTACACTCTATACCCTACTTTCTATACCCTACACTCTACACTCTACACCCTACACTCTATACCCTACACTCTACACTCTATACCCTACACTCTACACTCTATACCCTACACTCTACACCCTACACTCTATACCATACACTCTATACCCTACACTCTACACTCTATACCCTACACTCTATACCCTACACTCTATACCCTACACCCTACGCTCTATACCCTACACTCTATACCCTAAACTCTACACTCTATACCCTACACTCTATTCCATACACTCTATACCCTACACTCTATACCCTACACTCTACACTCTATACCCTACACTCTACACTTTACACTCTATACCCTACACTCTATACTCTATACCCTACACTCTATACCGTGCATTCTACACTCTATACTCTACACTCTATACCCTGCACTCTAATCCCTACACTCTACACTCTATACCCTACACTCTATACCCTACACTCTATACCCTACACTCTACACCCTACACTCTATACCCTACACTCTATACCCTACACTCTATACCCTACACTCTACACTCTATACCCTACACTCTATACCATACACTCTACACTCTATTCCCTACACTCTATACCATACACTCTATACCCTACACTCTATACCCTACACTCTACACTCTATACCCTACAATCTATACCCTACACTCTATACCCTACACTCTACACCCTACACTCTATACCCTACAATCTACACTCTATACCCTACACTCTATTCCATACACTCTATACCCTACACTCTATACCATACACTCTACACCATACACTCTATACCATACACTCTATACCCCACACTCTACACTCTATACCCTACACTCTATACCCTACACTATACACTCTATACCCTACACTCTACACCATACACTCTATACCCTACACTCTATACTCTACGCTATACACTCTATACCTTACAATCTATACCTTACACTCTTTACAATACACTCTATACCCTACACTCTATACCCTACACTCTACACTCTATAACCTACACTCTATACCATACACTCTATATCCTACACTCTATACCCTACACTCTATACCCTACACTCTACACTCTATACCCTACACTCTATACCATACTCTCTATACCCTACACTCTATGCCCTACACTCTAATCTCCATACCATACACTCTATACCCTACACTCTATAACATACATTCTACACCCTACACTCTATACCATACACTCTATACCATACACTCTACACTCTATACCATTCACTCTATACCCTACACTCTACACTTTATACCCTACACTCTATACCCTACAATCTATACCCTACACTCTATACCCTACACGCTATATCCTACACTCTATACCCTACACTCTATACCCTACACTCTACACTCTATACCCTACACTCTATACCATACACTCTATACCCTACACTCTACACTCTATACCCTACACTCTATACCATACACTCTATACCATACACTATATGCCCTACACTCTAATCTCCATACCATACACTCTATACCCTACACTCTATAACATACATTCTACACCCTACACTCTATACCATACACTCTATACCCTACACTCTACACTCTATACCATACACTCTATACCCTACACGCTACACTCTATACCCTAAACTCTACACCCTACACTCTATACCCTACACTCTATACCCTACACTCTATACCCTACACTCTATACCCTACACTCTACACTCTATACCCTACACTCTATACCGTACACTCTATACCATACACTCTATACCATACACTCTATATCATACCCTCTATACCCTACACTCTATACCCTACACTCTACACTCTATACCCTACACTCTACACTCTATACCCTACACTCTATACATTACAATCTATACCATACACTCTATACCATACACTCTATACCCTACACTCTATACCTCACACTCTACACTCTATCCCCTGCACTCTATACCATACACCCTACACTCTATACCATACACCCTGTACCCTACACTCTAAACTCTATACCCTACACTCTATACCCTACACTCTATACCCTACACCCTACGCTCTATACCCTACACTCTATACCCTACACTCAACACTCTATACCCTACACTCTATTCCATACACTCTATACCCTACACTCTATACCCTACACTCTACACTCTATACCATACACTCTACACTTTACACTCTATACCTTACACTCTATACCCTACACTCTATACTCTATACCCTACACTCTATACTCTATACAATACACTCTATACCGTACATTCTACACTATATACCCTACACTCTATACCCTACACTCTAATCCCTACACTCTACACTCTATACCCTACACTCTATACCCTACACTCTATACCCTACACTCTACACTCTATACCCTACACTCTATACCATACACTCTATACCCTACACTCTACACTCTATTCCCTACACTCTATACCATACACTCTATACCCTACACTCTTTACCCTACACTATACACTCTATACCCTACACTCTACACTCTATACCATAGACTCTATACCCTACAATCTACACTCTATACCCTACAATCTATACCCTACACTCTATACCGTACACTTTATACCCTACACTCTATACCTTACACTCTATACCCTACACTCTACACCCTACACTCTACACTCTATACCCTACACTCTATAACCTACACTCTATACCCTACACTCTTTACCCTACTCTCTACACTTTATACCCTACACTCTACACCCTACACTCTACACTCTATTCCCTACACTCCACACTCTATTCCCTACACTCTATACCATACTCTCTATACCCTACACTTTTTACCCTACAATATACACTCTATACCCTACACTCTACACTCTATACCCTACACTCTATACCCTACACTCTACACTCTATACCCTACAATCTATACCCTACACTCTATACCCTACACTCTAAACGCTACACTCTGTACCCTACACTCTACACTCTATACCCTACACTCTATACCATACACTCTATACCCTACACTCTATACCCTACACTCTATACCCTACACTCTACACTCTATACCCTACACTCTATAACATACACTTTATACCGTACACTCTATACCTTACACTCTATACCCTACACTCTACACCCTACACTCTATACCCTACACTCTATAACCTACACTCTATACCCTACTCTCTACACTTTATACCCTACACTCTACACTCTATAACCTACAATCTACACCCTACAATCTACAATCTATACCCTACACTCTATAACCTACACTCTATACCCTACACTCTACACCCTACTCTCTACACTTTATACCCTACACTCTACACTCTATACCCTACACTCTATACCCTACACTCTATACTCTATACCCTACACTCTACACTCTATACCCAACTATCTAAACACTACACTCTATACCCTACACTCTACACTCTATACCCTACACTCTATACCCTACACTCTACACTCTATACCCTACACTCTACACTCTATACCCTACTCTCTAAACCCTACACTCTATACCCTACACTTTACACTCTATACCCTACACTCTATACCCTACACTCTACACTCTATCCCCTGCACTCTATACCATACACTCTACACTCTATACTCTACACTCTATACCCTACACTCTACACTCTATACCCTACACTCTATACCCTACACTCTACACTCTATACCCTACACTCTACACTCTATACCCTACACTCTATACCCTACAATCTATACCATACACTCTATACCATACACTCTATACCCTACACTCTACACTCTATACCCTACACTCTACACTCTATACCCTACACTCTATACCCTACAATCTATACCATACACTCTATACCATACACTCTATTCCCTACACTCTATACCATACTCTCTATACCCTACACTTTTTACCCTACAATATACACTCTATACCCTACACTCTACACTCTATACCCTACACTCTATACCCTACACTCTACACTCTATACCCTACAATCTATACCCTACACTCTATACCCTACACTCTAAACGCTACACTCTGTACCCTACACTCTACACTCTATACCCTACACTCTATACCATACACTCTATACCCTACACTCTATACCCTACACTCTATACCCTACACTCTACACTCTATACCCTACACTCTATAACATACACTTTATACCGTACACTCTATACCTTACACTCTATACCCTACACTCTACACCCTACACTCTATACCCTACACTCTATAACCTACACTCTATACCCTACTCTCTACACTTTATACCCTACACTCTACACTCTATAACCTACAATCTACACCCTACAATCTACAATCTATACCCTACACTCTATAACCTACACTCTATACCCTACACTCTACACCCTACTCTCTACACTTTATACCCTACACTCTACACTCTATACCCTACACTCTATACCCTACACTCTATACTCTATACCCTACACTCTACACTCTATACCCAACTATCTAAACACTACACTCTATACCCTACACTCTACACTCTATACCCTACACTCTATACCCTACACTCTACACTCTATACCCTACACTCTACACTCTATACCCTACTCTCTAAACCCTACACTCTATACCCTACACTCTACACTCTATACCCTACACTCTATACCCTACACTCTACACTCTATCCCCTGCACTCTATACCATACACTCTACACTCTATACTCTACACTCTATACCCTACACTCTACACTCTATACCCTACACTCTATACCCTACACTCTGCACTCTATACCCTACACTCTACACTCTATACCCTACACTCTATACCCTACAATCTATACCATACACTCTATACCATACACTCTATACCCTACACTCTACACTCTATACCCTACACTCTACACTCTATACCCTACACTCTATACCCTACAATCTATACCATACACTCTATACCATACACTCTATACCCTACACTCTATACCTCACACTCTACACTCTATCCCCTGCACTCTATAACACACACTCTACACTCTATACCCTACACTCTATATCCTACACTCTACACTCTATACCCTACACTCTATACCCTACACTCTACACTCTATACCCTACACTCTACACTCTATACCCTACACTCTATACCCTACAATCTATACCATACACTCTATACCATACACTCTACAACCTACACTCTATACCCTACACTCTACACGCTATACACTACACTCTGTACCCTACACTCTATACCCTACACTCTATACCATATACTCTGTACCCTACACTCTATACCTCACACTCTACACTATATCCCCTGCACTCTATACCATACACTCTACACTCTATACCCTACACTCTATACCCTACACTCTACATTCTATACCCTACACTCTATACCCTACACTCTACACTCTATACCCTACACTCTACACTCTATACCCTACACTCTATACCCTACAATCTATACCATACACTTTATACCATACACTCTATACCCTACACTCTATACCCTACACTCTACACTCTATACCCTACACTCTATACCCTACACTCTATACCCTACACTCTACACTCTATACCCTACACTCTACACTGTATACCCTACACTCTATACCCTACAATCTATACCATACACGCTATACCATACACTCTATACCCTACACTCTATATCTCACACTCTACACTCTATCCCCTGCACTCTATACCATACACTCTACACTCTATACCCTACACTCTATACCCTACAATCTATACCATACACTCTATACCATACACTCTATACCCTACACTCTACACTCTATACCCTACACTCTACACTCTCTACCCTACACTCTATACCCTACAATCTATACCATACACTCTATACCATACACTCTATACCCTACACTCTATACCTCACACTCTACACTCTATCCCCTGCACTCTATACCATACACTCTACACTCTATACCCTACACTCTATACCCTACAATCTATACCATACACTCTATACCATACACTCTATACCCTACACTCTACACTCTATACCCTACACTCTACACTCTATACCCTACACTCTATACCCTACAATCTAAACCATACACTCTATACCATACACTCTATACCCTACACTCTATACCTCACACTCTACACGCTATCCCCTGCACTCTATAACACACACTCTACACTCTATACCCTACACTCTATATCCTACACTCTACACTCTATACCCTACACTCTATACCCTACACTCTACACTCTATACCCTACACTCTACACTCTATACCCTACACTCTATACCCTACAATCTATACCATACACTCTATACCATACACTCTACAACCTACACTCTATACCCTACACTCTACACTCTATACACTACACTCTGTACCCTACACTCTATACCCTACACTCTATACCATATACTCTGTACCCTACACTCTATACCTCACACTTTACACTATATCCCCTGCACTCTATACCATACACTCTACACTCTATACCCTACACTCTATACCCTACACTCTACATTCTATACCCTACATTCTATACCCTACACTCTACACTCTATACCCTACACTCTACACTCTGTACCCTACACTCTATACCCTACACTCTCTTCCATATACTCTGTACCCTACACTCTATACCTCACACTCTACACTATATCCCCTGCACTCTATACCATACACTCTACACTCTATACCCTACACTCTATACCCTACACTCTACATTCTATACCCTACACTCTATACCCTACACTCTACACTCTATACCCTACACTCTACACTCTATACCCTACACTCTACACTCTATACCCTACACTCTATACCCTACAATCTATACCATACACTCTATACCATACACTCTATACCCTACACTCTATACCCTACACTCTACACTCTATACCCTACACTCTATACCCTACACTCTATACCCTACACTCTACACTCTATACCCTACACTCTACACTGTATACCCTACACTCTATACCCTACAATCTATACCATACACGCTATACCATACACTCTATACCCTACACTCTATATCTCACACTCTACACTCTATCCCCTGCACTCTATACCATACACTCTACACTCTATACCCTACACTCTATACCCTACACTCTACACTCTATACCCTACACTCTATACCCTACACTCTACACTCTATACCCTACACTCTACACTCTATACCCTACACTCTATACCCTACAATCTATACCATACACTCTATACCATACACTCTATACCCTACACTCTATACCCTACAATCTATACCCTACACTCTATACCATACACTCTATACCCTACACTCTATATCATACACTCTATAGCCTACACTCTATTCCCTACACTCTATACCATACACTCTATACCCTACACTCTATACCCTACAATCTACACTCTATACCCTACAATCTATACACTACATTCTATACCCTACACTCTACACTCTATACCCTACACTCTATACCCTACACTCTACACTCTATACCCTACACTCTATACTCTATACCCTACACTCTACACTCTATACCCAACTCTCTAAACCCTACACTCTATACCCTACACTCTACACTCTATACCCTACACTCTATACCCTACACTCTACACTCAATACCCTACACTCTACACTCTATACCCTACTCTCTAAACCCTACACTCTATACCCTACACTCTACACTCTATACCCTACACTCTATACCCTACACTCTACACTCTATACCCTACACTCTATACCCTACACTCTATACTCTACACTCTATACCCTACACTCTATACCCGACACTCTACACCCTACACTTTATAGCTTACACTCTATACCCTACACTCTATACCCTAAACTCTATACCATACACTCTATACCCTACACTCAATACCCTACACTCTATACCCTACACTCTACACCATACACTCTATACCCTACCCTCTATACCTTACACTCTATACCCTACACTCTACACAGTATACCCTACACTCTATACCCTACACTCTACACTCTATACCCTACACTCTATACCATACACTCTATACCCTACACTCTATACCCTACACTCTACACTCTATACCCTACACTCTATACCCTACACTCTATACCCTACACTCTACACTTTATACCCTACACTCTATACCCTACACTCTATACCCTACACTCTATACCCTACACTCTATACCCTACACTCTACACTCTATACCCTACACTCTATACCCTACACTCTATACCCTACACTCTATACCCTACACTCTATACCCTACACTCTACACTTAATACCCTACACTCTATACCCTACACTCTATACCATACACCCTGTACCCTACACTCTATACCCTACACTCTATACCCTACACTCTACACTCTATACCCTACACTCTATACCCTACACTCTATACCCTACACTCTACACTTTATACCCTACACTCTATACCCTACACTCTATACCCTCCACTCTATACTCTACACTCTACACCCTACACTCTACACTTTATACCCTACACTCTATACCCTACACTCTATACCCTTCACTCTATACCCTACACGCTATACCCTACACTCTATACCCTACACTCTATACCCTACACTCTATACCCTACACTCTACACCCTACACTCTATACCCTACACCCTATACCCTACACTCTATACCCTAAACTCAACACCCTACACTCTATACCCTACACTCTATACCCTACACTCTATACCCTACACTCTACACTCTATACCCTACACTCTACACTCGATACCCTACACTCTATACCCTACAATCTATATCATACACTCTATACCATACACTCTATACCATACACTCTCTCCCCTACACTCTATACCATACACTCTACACTCTATACCCTACACTATACACACTACACTCTATACCCTACATTCTCTACCCTACACTCTATACCATACACTCTATACCATACACTCTATCCCCTACACTCTATACCATACACTTTACGCTCTATACCCTACACTCTATACCCTACACTCTATACCCTACAATCTATACCATACACTCTATACCATACACTCTATACCCTACACTCTATACCCTACAATCTATACCCTACACTCTATACCATACACTCTATACCCTACACTCTATATCATACACTCTATAGCCTACACTCTATTCCCTACACTCTATACCATACACTCTATACCCTACACTCTATACCCTACAATCTACACTCTATACCCTACAATCTATACACTACACTCTATACCCTACACTCTACACTCTATACCCTACACTCTATACCCTACACTCTACACTCTATACCCTACACTCTATACTCTATACCCTACACTCTACACTCTATACCCAACTCTCTAAACCCTACACTCTATACCCTACACTCTACACTCTATACCCTACACTCTATACCCTACACTCTACACTCAATACCCTACACTCTACACTCTATACCCTACTCTCTAAACCCTACACTCTATACCCTACACTCTACACTCTATACCCTACACTCTATACCCTACACTCTACACTCTATACCCTACACTCTATACCCTACACTCTATACTCTACACTCTATACCCTACACTCTATACCCGACACTCTACACCCTACACTTTATAACTTACACTCTATACCCTACACTCTATACCCTAAACTCTATACCATACACTCTATACCCTACACTCAATACCCTACACTCTATACCCTACACTCTACACCATACACTCTATACCCTACCCTCTATACCTTACACTCTATACCCTACACTCTACACAGTATACCCTACACTCTATACCCTACACTCTACACTCTATACCCTACACTCTATACCATACACTCTATACCCTACACTCTATACCCTACACTCTACACTCTATACCCTACACTCTATACCCTACACTCTACACTTTATACCCTACACTCTATACCCTACACTCTATACCCTACACTCTATACCCTACACTCTATACCCTACACTCTACACTCTATACCCTACACTCTATACTCTACACTCTATACCCTACACTCTATACCCTACACTCTATACCCTACACTCTACACTTAATACCCTACACTCTATACCCTACACTCTATACCATACACTCTGTACCCTACACTCTATACCCTACACTCTATACCCTACACTCTACACTCTATACCCTACACTCTATACCCTACACTCTATACCCTACACTCTACACTTTATACCCTACACTCTATACCCTACACTCTATACCCTCCACTCTATACTCTACACTCTACACCCTACACTCTACACTTTATACCCTACACTCTATACCCTACACTCTATACCCTTCACTCTATACCCTACACGCTATACCCTACACTCTATACCCTACACTCTATACCCTACACTCTACACCCTACACTCTACACCCTACACCCTATACCCTACACTCTATACCCT